>NC_058505.1:9163035-9464642 GCF_020382885.2 Scatophagus argus | reverse complement strand
AAACAATTACACTCGTGGATAATCCGAAAGAAATGGATCACATCGAAAGGTTTTCATGATTTAAGTGTGTATATTATTCTTTCCTTGCTAAAATGTGATTAAGTATGCTCATAAGTCAAACAGTGTAAGTTTTTGAGTTGAACTTACAAGCACATTTAAGGAGGTTTTAGGGTAGGCAGAAGGCCACTACGGCCTCGGTGAGTGAGTGAGTGAGACAAAGAGATGACACAGCGAGAGACACTGAGACAGAGTGGGAGCAGAAGAGCAGGAGTCGGTGGAAAATAGCCTTCAAACCAAACACTTTGAACAAAAGCAGGCAGCAGCACAGCACCTTCAAGGCTGCACACTGAATACAACAATTCATTGGAGACTCCCTCAAAATTAAAGCAAATATTCTGTCTGCTTGCGGTATCTCATGAATCATCCCTGCACATACACCATGGCCATTTTCTTTTGTTTGGTTTAGAAATTGTTTTCCCGCAGAAACAAAATTCACTGGCACAATCACTAATCATGCAAATCAACACTTCCTAAGTCTTTCAGCATCCAATATCCTACATATATTTTTACAGATTAATTAAAGAAATTCAGTGTCTGTGTGAGACGCACCGGGTTGCAAACTACCTCTAGTGTCCACCCATCAGCTTTAATACGACATGATCAGAGCAACTGCATGATGAAACATATCGTAGTTCACAAAGCGAGAACGGCCCAAAAGAGGTGGAGGTCCGGGCTGAGTGGGAGGAGACTGGCATCAAACCAAATATCACTGGTCTTTTCCTAAACCTGACAAACTAGTTTTTGTGCCTAAACTTTCATGTTAACCACGTGTTACAAAAGCTTTGTGACAGGAAGGCACATCGCACACAGACACTAAAGGGTATCTTCAGCTTCTGGATGAGACTCCGAGGGGCGAGTAACAAGGAGGTGGCGTGAGATGACCTGGGAGACCACTTTCTATGGAGTCCACATTTATAGATTCTATGAATGAGGTCATTCAAAGTGAATTATGATGCATTCATAATGCTTTACGACTACACACACACACACACAAAACGTTATCCATGTGTGAAGGGTGGTTAAAATGAATTTTAAGTTCAAGGGTCAATTATTTATTTGTAATTATTTAGCACCATTCTGGCATACAGACTAGCAGTGCTAACCAAACACAAACTAACCAGTAGTCCTCCATTGTTAGTGTTGTTTCAGGCACATGGTTATTATAACAACGGTACGTATAAATTGAGGTGATGACTTTATTGTTCCCCACGCAGATACATGCAGAGTTTTGAAAAATCTACACTTTAGCGACCTGGAACATCGCTTGAGTGTGAACAAGAGGCCAAAACACAGAGAACAAGGTTCATTTTGCAAAATAGTCTACGTCCCTCTATGTGTGGCCAAAAGGGCCAAAAGCACACAGAGCAGTTACACGCACACGCACACACACACACACACACACACACACAACACACACACACACACACACACACACAACACACACACACCTCTACAGATTCAATTCTGAAACAATCCAGCAGCGAGTTAATGTGCATAGTGAGAGGCTAATCTCTTCCTCGTTGGCTCCTTCAGTGAAGCACTGTTGCACAGTATTGTAGCAAACTGGCTCTGGAGAGGCTGAATTCATTACATGCACAGAATGCAGCCTCTCCCACACACCTCCACCTACACTGAGAACACCACCAAAAAATACAGTAATCAGCAGCATCACGTTGCTCACCATTTCAGCGCAGCTCTGCATATGGTAATGCGCAGTTGACTCAACATCAACATAGCGCATCGAAAAAATTAACGACTTTGAATTAAATCCGGGGAAAAAAAACAAAAAACATGCATTCAATGGCAACATTAATATTATTCTGTTGGGTTGGGATTATATTTACAAAACGACATTTATTCACTATTAGTCATAGAATAAATGGCTGGGTGTATGTTTTCACAAAGAAAAACCACCTGGGACTGTAAGCTATTGTTTGCTCAGTTCAATTATGAGAACAAAATTCGAGCTGACACCACTGCAGCCACCCTTTAAAACTCTGCGATATACACATGATGTCAATGAGATCTGGTCCAGGTTTTCTTTCCAATATTCCTGAATTAGTTCTGGGAGTCACTGACATAGATGAAAATGTTTTTTGCTGCCATTTGCATTGTGGAAGCGATGGTTACTGGTGACTTTAAATGCAACGGCAATCACATACAGAGAGGTTAGAGCAATTGTCCAACTTGTACACCAGGCTGATTACCAGCGTGTACCAATGATTGGGTTGCATTTGTATATCTGTAAATCCATTGCAAAGTTTGAGTGCAAAATGCTTCTTAGGTTCTTAGGTAGTTTCAAAGTAGAAACGATATCTGGAAAAAAGTATTGGGACACCTGACCATTACACCAACAGAGGACTTTAATGACATCGCATTCTAAATACACAGACAGCTTTGCAGCTATAACAACTTCCACTCTCGTGGGAAGGCTTTCCACAAGACTTTGGAGTGTTTTTGTGGGAATTTTTGCCCATTCATGCAGTAGAGCATTTGTGAGATCAGGCACTGTTGTTTGAAGAAAGGGCCTGACTCACAGTCTCCATTCCAGTTCATCCCAAAGGTGTTTGATAGGGTTGAGGTCAGGGCTCTGTGTGGGCCAGTCAAGGTCCTCCACACCAAACTCATCCAACAATGTCTTTATGGACTTTGGTTTGTGTACTGGGGCACAGTCATACTGGAATAGAAAAGGGTCTTCCCCAAAGTTGGAAGCATAGCATTGCCTAAAATGTCTTGGTATGCTGAAGCATTAAGATTTCCCTGTAAGTAAGGGGCCCTGAAAAGCATACCAATAAAGAGGTGTGCCTGGATACTTTTGTCTAAATAGCATTTTTGCTAAATTGAGTTGCACTGTGAAAACTTCAATAATGTCTTGCCAGCAGCAAGTTTCGCAATGTGTAAATCCGTTGAAACATCTGTAACACCATTCCATCAAACGCTATTAATGGCCTATAAGCTGTGACGGGTTTCAAAAGCAGCAACTATAGGGGGGTCCAAGGACGTTTTGCTCACATGGTACCTAAGTGGTCAAATTATCACAAATGACCACAACGCACAAAAAAAAGCGGGACCAAGCAGTGACAGCACTGGTTGTGTTTTGAGTCTGTAAGTAAATAAAGATTTCCATGTACTGCTGTGTACACTGCACATGCAAACCTGGAGATGACCAGGAACATACGAAACACCAAGAAGCAGGTTGATGGGATGAGAACTGCAAATTTTTGCCCACAGGCCCCCTAATAGGTTAATGTGGCCATGTATGCACATAAGTAGGCTACACTTTAAATGGCATAGATCCAAACTACTTTGGCATGAAAAGACACACACACACAAGTATTCTCAATCCTGTGTGTCTGTCTTTGTGCCAGATGGCTAATGAATCACTCCCAACTCCCACCTAGTCGTATTATTCATCCTGTCTAAAGAGCAACAATTTTAGCAAAGTGTCACACTGTAAGAGGGACAGCAGACTGGGGTAACAAGGGAAAGCTAATAATCCTTATGCACCATGATGGGATGCTGACACTAACACACACAGGAATATGTGTGCAGACACAGCTGGGGATCAATATCATTTAGGTCTGATGAAGGAGCTGTCAGAACGAATTTAACAACATGAGGGCAACAGGTTCACTGGCAACAATCTCCACCTTCAGCCTTATAAATGGAGTAACAAGCGCACGCATGCACAAGCCATTTGGGAGACATTTTACTGCTAAACAAAGCATCAAGTCCACCTGTGCCAATCTGTTTGCCGCAGGATATAATTGACCATTTTAGGAATCCGAGTGAATTGGTTTGTGGGTAAGTTGTTCTAACTGTGGTCCTTTTTGCTACACACTCTTCACTCAGATTAAGGATTTTAATTGAACTCAGTGTCCCAGTAGATTCGCTTCTAGCAATTCATTAATATGAAATGGAATGAATGCCGCCAGCGCTGGCCCAGTGGCCTCGATTTTATTCCCAACTGGCCTCTGTGACACATGTGTGTTTTCTTTTAAGTCTGACTTACTTGTACTGAGCCACCAGAGTGAGAGAGAGTCACCGTTTGTGTGCATGTATGCATATGTATGTGTGTGTGTGTGTGTGTGTGTGTGTGTGTGAGCGAGAGAGAGAGAGAGAGAGAGAGAAGAGGAGAGCAGCATATGTGCTACCAAAAAATGTGTCAGATAGGTGGCAGGAAACCAGGTCGTCAGTTACCAACCAGCTGTGGCTGGAATGGGACAAGATGATCTGTGAGCTGCAGAAAGTACGCTAACGACTTTGTGGGTCTTATACTGTAGGTGACATGATTTTAATTGTATTAAAAGAACTTATTTTCAACAGCTGAGTCTATAGAAACCACAGAAATGACATCACTGTCGGCTGTGGTTACAGGAGTAACAAAGCACACATTTGACCAACCTCGACCCAACACATCAGTGGTGTTGGATGTGGTCAGAGGTGAAACCAGAGAGGACACTGCAACACTATTTTTCATCTTGGTCCTATGCTACTTGTTAGAAAACTATTGCTCAGTTTCACATCGAGCAGTCATGCAGCAATACTATGATTCATTTAATTTTTAAATCACAGTCTTTTAGCTCTGTTTTTGGTCTCCACCAGCTCCTATGGGAAATATCTGGCGCTACAGCAGCTGTAAACTGTATGCTGACGACTGTGTCTGTCTTCTGTTTGGTGCTAATCAGATAGCATACAGTGAGATTTTAGATCTTTTCCTCTAAAAACCGATGTCTGAGATGACTGAATCGACACCAGAGTGGTGATAGTGAACCAAAATGTGCTAAACAGTGAGCTGAAACACATTATAAAGCTCTGTAAAGTCGAGGGGATCCGCAGATTCAAGTGATAATTCTCTAAAGGTTCACCACTCTGGGCGACCTCATTATCTTCACATTGTGATATAATACATTGTCATTTTTTAAAATATTGATTACAGCCTCTTAAGAATACAGCACACTGACAACCTCACCAAAAAATGTTCCAACCACTAATGCACAAGCTATTTGCTCCTATCTTGTCTGGAGACCCATGTAAAATAACTGCATGAATATTAACTTTAATACAAGTGTGATTCAAAACATACAGTATCTTAATGTCTTAATGCTTTGTGATCGCCTGCCTGAATTCACATGCTTCATCAGCACAAACACGCAGTATAAATGAAACTATATTTTTGGACATGTTTCACTACTTTATAGACCAAACAATTAATTGGTTCATTAAGAAAATAATCACTTAATGGGGTCAACACCACAGCTAACTCCCTAACTCCCTGAACTACGTCAAACTGTTGCAAAACTTGCACCAGTGGCTTCATGCCAAATCTCTTTTGTTTTTACTAACACTCGATGGGTTCGCTGGGATAAGACAACAGTTTCCGCGGCCATCTGGTTGGTCACAGCAGATTTCAATGGTGGCAAGTTTTCACAGCTTAATCAAAAAATTACATACAAGACAAACAAAGCATACAAGCAGCATATTTATTAAGCCAAACTTTGCTGGAAAGTTTTTACAGATGTTTGATCATTTTTATGTCATGTAATCAACTGTACTTTATGTTTTGTTTAAGCTGACCACTGCTGCCGTCTCTGAGAATTTGAGAACTGTGGATTAAATATCTTATTGACGTATAAATCACTACAGGAATAGAGTACTTTAGTACTAAGGTTAAAGTCCCAGATTGTCCTGAATTCCTGTGAAGAAGATAATCTTACTGACACGTTGCTCCAGCCACATATGCTGTAAAAGAGTTTTAAATCCAAAACCAGTGAATAATGAGCTGTTACTTTGTACTTTGTTTTTCGCCACTAACAAGCCATTTACTGAGAAACCAAAAGCAAAACGTTTTGTTGCAAACTCTGACAGATGCCTAATGAGACAATTTCAAAGTATCCCACCAAAGCAATCAGCGCTGCTATGGTAACAACAGTTCAGAAGGGATTATTAAAGCCGACCAAACACTTTTTTAACCGCTTAAATTCTTTGGGAATCAACACAGCTGTTCAGCTGCTTAGGCCGGCACTAACTGGTCCGTAAACGTGACGCTGATGTGCCTTTTATATAAGAGGCAGAGAGAAAGAGAGAGAGACAGCAAGATAGAAAGAGAGACAGACAGAAAAATAAGAGATACTGAGAAAAATAAAGATGTGGGTGTCAGGTTGAAATGAGATGTCAACACGCCAACAGCAATCTTCCCTGAATGCTGAATACTGTAAATTGTTCATAAACAGTACATCAGGGGCAATAATGCTTAACTCCTGAGCAATTAATTTACTAAACCCCAGTCGTAAGGGGGAACAAATGAAGGCTCTTGTGTTTTTCTTTCTTGGGCCTGTCTCTCCATCTTTTGTTTTTTCCTTCTCCTTTCATCTCTTTTTCTCCCCACCATGCATCCATTCTTCCTATGCTTTTGCATAAGTTCTCCAGTGCTGCATTCACATTTAATTTACAGAGATCTTGGGGGCGAACCGAAGCAGGTTTTAGACACAACTGCCAATCCACTTATCCACCCACCCATTGCTGACTGCAGAGTCTGACTGTGCCACGGAAACACACATTTTCCTGCATTTATGTGCTGTGTTTTCCTGTGGATGTTTCTGGTGTTTAAATGTATATGCTTGTAGTGAAGAATCACACCAACATGTCTACAACAAAGACCTGCCTGCGTACCGCCTGTCAGACACAAGGTACAGTTATGTAGGGATCAGAAGCCTTTAAAACACTGTACAGGCATGCATGGCAACAATATAAAAACATAAAGCTAAAAGTTGACACAAGTATCTTTACATGCATGAATACACCGACATCACTTGACAATCAGTCTTTAAATTTGCGTTTTGCTTCACCATCCACAGCCTGGTAAAGCAAAAATGAATTCTGTCAAAAAATAATTGCAGAATCAGTTGCTGAGCATTAATTTAAAACTTTTTTTCACTCTCTCATACAGTCAGCAAAGTCTGTTATTCATCATGGATTTCAACCAAATTCAAAATTAAAGGAGAGCAGTTGGAGGCATATCTACAAACACACACACGTATACGCATGTGCACAAACCCATTCTGTTAGACTTACATTTGGCTTTTTAATATTAAAAGGCTCTAACGTATACGTCTTGTAAACAAATCCCACAAAAAGACCAAAAGGAACACTGAATCCATCCTACTGAACAGTACAGTCCGTGTAGCCTCAGTATGACATACTGTAGCTTATTCCTCTGTGCCGTAGGCAACTGATCAAAGACCCACACTGTAGCATTGGGTGACATGTTCCTCCACCATGATGAACACAGTCCTGCTGCTGCAAATACTCACCACAGCAACAAAAGTAGTAATCTGTGACTGAAAACAGGCCCAAACAAATGTGCTTGTAGCTGCTGTAATTCTAATACACGTTAGCTTTTGGTTTTGGAATTTACTGACCCTGTTTTTTTTTTTTTTTTTACTTTAGATTTCTTCATTCAACATGGGCTTGGGCTTGAATGCCACAAACACGTTGGGGTAGTTGGAAGGGATTCAGGCATGAACATGTTATTGACGGTCATTTCATGTGCTTTTAACAGCAAGAAATAGACAGAATAACAGCAGCCTTATCCTTAAAGTTAAGAGTTAGAGCTTAGACATGGTTATGGTCATGTACAAGATTAGAGATACCAGTTAGAATTTAGCTGGTTTACATTTTCAAGGTTCTGGGGAACATTTAGCTTCATTGTTTGTCCCATAAGTCTCTAAAAAGGCCTATTTTATTCTAGCAGGCTTGTCTTCAGAGGAAATTGATCCTTTCCCTTGTTAGCTTGAAGCACTCAGGGATAACAATGACTGGAGCACAAAAAATGATTTTGATTACATAAAGTTACTGCTGAAATCAGATATTCTGAATATTTAACCACCAACCAAACAGTGGATACTTCATAGCAGAAGACACAGTCAAAGCAATGAACCTTCACATAATTTATTAGCTGTTTTCAGCCAGACATACCACTAGCTGCTTTTATCAAACATACTGTATAAGTACGACATATGGCAATGCATTACCGTCCATATGCAAAGACAGCAGTAAATTAGATTTGATGTCATCTGCTCAATGCTCAACTAGCTTTTGTTGCTAAACAGACCATATTCACAAGTAGCGCCGCTACTCAGTTTAACTACATTTCTGAATAATGTAGCGTCACTATTCTGAAGCAAATACACATTTTCATATGCTATAGTAAGAAAATACAAGTGTAAGTAGTAATATTAATACTGACTATTGTATACTATGGTATTGTGCAATGCTGTCTCACTTACACGAACCCTTGATGAAACTCAGCATCCAGTAAAAGTTCACACCTGTGAACACCTTGGCAAGTAGTAACGTAGCAATCTATTGATTTAAAACAAATTTCTCACTTTGTTGAAAAAATCTCAGTGGGTCATGGAGACCAACTGAAGTCACTCACCCACTGAGCACAACTATGAAGTCCATGACGTTCCAGCCGTTCCTCAGGTAGGAACCTTTATGGAAAACAAAACCGAGTGCCACCAGCTTGATCCCCGCCTCGAAGCAGAAGATCCCAATAAAATATGGCTCTGTTTTCTCCTGTGGATATAAGAAACATGTCAGCACAGCCTGAGCCGAGCTGATGAACGAACGAATAATGCCAGACAGATAACCTGGTACGTTTTAAACATAAACGTCATATATGGACATTTAGAGATAAACAGGGGTGGGACAGGAATAAGTAAACTAATAAGTAAATTAGTTCAGCATTAAAACTTAACTTAGACAGAAGTGCAGATGTAGTAAAAGCAAAATGTACATATCAAAAATACTCATCAAGAAAATGACCCCATTCAAAGAGTTATATATATCTATATCAATGAGTACAAATGAGAACATGTGCGAGTATTTTAATGTCAAAATGGATGGTATTTAAATCATTGCAAAAATCCTAATGTGAACAATTGCAGCTAGTATGACATAAATGTAGGCCAGTAAATATGAGCACATAAACATAGCGGAGTAGAAATATCATAGAAGTATAGAAGTAAAATAAAAATACTCAAGTACCTCAAAATAATACTTAAGGAGAGCACTGGGGTAAATGTGCTTTGTCATTGTCCACCACTAAAAGTACATTTGTATTTCCTTACAAAACTTAAAACAGTATCAGCTTTATTATTTTAAGACAGGCACCCATTTCTGTGCAAAACTATCCACCACCTTCTTACAATCCAGGGCCGATCACTGCATGCTAATAGAAAAGCATGCACCCTCAAATAAAAGGGAGGTTTCCTTTTGCAGATTTTGGAGCTTACCTGTGTGATTATTGGACAAAAACTACTCCATCTTCTCACAACCTCAGTCACAACCTTGTCTATGTGTTTTGGATGTGAAAACAGATTTTCTCCTCACCAGTCTCTTTGCCATGGGGGTTTTATCCTCTCCAGGGAGGTGCTGCTCCAAGGCCAGGACCACACAGTTGGCAGTGATGGTGGCCAGGATCATGTACTCAAATGGTGTAAAGGCCGCAAAGTTAAGGAATGTACTTTCATCACAACACAAGGACAAAACTAACAAATGAAAACAACCAAATGATGCTTATCTTAAAATGTTCAGTACACTAACACTAACAGCAGTAGCCATTAGTCTTATACTTTATCCACATATCAGTATTTTTTCTTAGAGTCCACAGATATTTCAAAGTGCATACATGAATAGTTCAGTGACAATGAAAAAAAAAATGTAGATAGATAGATGATTGAATGACAGATGAATTATGGCATGGCTCATATTCTCTGGTATTGGAAGCAATCTGTTAGAGAGATTGCAGTATCCATGGCAACCTGCTTTTAAAAGTGCTTTTCATGAAGAGAAAAAGAGAAAAAGCAGGTTAGGGATGGAGAGGGAGAAGGAAAGAAAGAGAGAGAGAGAGAGTCTGATTGGTTTAACTACACAAACTACAGCAAATAGTTGTCATAACTCCTATATCACTGCATTCAGCTAACACATTACGCAGACTACAGTACATCAATTTCAGTGTTCTTGTATGACAAATTCACATGTTCAGAGTATTATCTCTTCGCCAGGAAAGAAAAGCAAACAACGTTTTGGCTCGTCTGTGAGGTGATTTACTTGATGTTTTATAAACCAGACAGCAGTGAAATTCTAAACAGGAGCAATGAAACACTTGCACATAAAATAACAAAGACGAGAGTTTTGTATAAATGATGGAATACGGAAACAATTGGTGTACTGAAAGTTAATCATAAACAATTTTGACAATCGCTTAATTTGTTTAGGGCATTTGTCAAGGAAAAAATGCAAAATGTTCCCAGTTTCCTGCTTCTTTGTGCATCACATCAGTGTAAACCAGTTTGGGACTGTTGGTCAGACCAAACAAGTAGTAATTTTAAGATTTCACCTTTGGCTCTGAGAAACCGCGATGGGCATCTTGTACTGTTTTCTAACTTGTTACAGACTGAGCGATTAATAGTAAAAAATAATCAAGACTAATAATTATTTTCAGCCTTAAAAAGATGCCAAATCTCCTGAGAAATCGTAGAATCAATGCAAAAGGCTGCAGAAACAAAGACAATTTGAAAGCTGAACCTGAAATATTGTCCCGTGTTCTGTATTTAATGTTACATAATGAAATGATGAATGTGCAAATCAATAATAAATAAATATAATGAAAGCTGTGATCTCACACTAAAATATTTAAAGTTGAACTGATAGGTCGTCAAGCGATGATTCACCATCTATTTGGTATTTTTCAAGCAAAAACGCCAAACATCACTGGGGTCCATCTTCTCAGCTGTGGTGATTAATGTGATAATAAATTAAATATAAATATAGGGAATTTGATGACACTTTGGGTTTTTAGGAATCTGTGATGGTGATTTTTCACTGATCAATGATGAATAATCTGCAAATGCAGACTTTTCAAAAATGCACTCCTTCACACATTTCTTGTGTTGCTGGACTGATTTGTGCAGTTGCAAATGCTTTGCAGCTTTCTATTTTCTCAATGTGGACATAAGTCCACGATTTTAGAGTTCTCATCGTTTCTAGAAGCTCATTTCTATAATTTCAACACTCTGTGCGGGCAGACACATACAGATATTTCAACTGAGAGAAGGTAGCTACCACACCTGAGAAATGGTCAGGCTTTCTATGGAGACCACACCAACAGTGCATCATGGGGGAATTCATAGCAGATCGCAATGCATTCATTTAGCTATTTATGCCTACACTCATAAACGCACATAATGCTTCCTGATGCAGTATACAAACAATCATAACGCATTATAGATGTGACTGAATTTGGAGTATAAGTTCAAGGTTCTTCTGAATGCTGCTAGTTATAAACTAAAGGTTGACTGACGGGGCTTCTAATACAACATGACTACCTACACTCACCTACACACCTACCACCAACAATCAAGCTTTATAAGGATTCACAGTAAACTTCAAATCACTTATGATGGATGAAAATCCATCACACTTTATTTCCCATCAATAGTGCATCATGTCGTAGATGCATCAATATGGATTTTACTTGACTTTTGATCTTTTAAGTCGTTGTAAGTCACATGAATAATATTTTATGGCTGGTGATATAGAGCGTCAGAGAGCGTATGTCTTCACGAGAAGTCATAAAGCATTATGAACACACTGTAAGACACTATGCACTAACCCATGATGCACTATAGATGCGGTCTTCATAGAAAATGTTATCATTCCTCAAGAGTTACATCCACCCTCAGCAGAAACATTTGTAAGTGAGTGAGTACGTGATCCCCTCTACATGCAACGTATGCATATGTGTGAACCAGCATGCATTGCGTCTGCCTATATGTGCCCCAACACTTGTATGTGCTTGTGACTTTCAATCCCTCCGAGTTCCCACGAGGCAGCTGCTTCCTGTTATTAATTTTCCTGCCTTGAGAGAAATGGGGTCACTGACTCACAACGGAGTGCTGCGATGGGGGCCTCCGAGACCCATACTGACTCACATTGACAAGTTCACATTGTTACCATTGAAAGCAGTTGAAAATAGCTGAAGTGGGAAATACTTAATAAATCTCGCCCACTCTGCTACTACCTGTTACCTGTTACCATGCATACCAGAGATTATGCATATTTTAGACCATTTAGGACAAATCACATAACCATTTCACACACCACGTTGTTGATTTGATTTGTATTTTGATATATTTTTCTGAGCTTCAAAGCAGCCAATGACTTAAATTTGTTTTGGTACAATCTGAAAATCAACTGACACACTCTTGGAGCACGAAGCAGAGTGTGTTTACCCGGGCTCTACGTTGTGATGATTGTTATGTCTTTCACCAAACTGATTGATTGTCAATTAATTCATTTAGGCCACACAATAATTTAACAATAGGACGTAAAACTGTGCAAAAACTTTAAAGTCAAAGTAGAGCTGCAGCTAATGATTGTTTTCATTATTGATTAATTACCTTCTCAACTGATGCATGCATTATCTGGTCTATAAAATGTGTTGAAAAATGTGACAAATACCTCAGATTCAGTTTCCTGAAACCCAGAGTGGCATCTACAAAATGTCAGTTTACAAAAGACAAAGAAAAACATCCATCAGTCAATATCAAGATCTACATATACATAATTAAGCTTTAGGTCTTCACATTGTATGCAGATGCATGGAAACTAATGGCTGGCCGGCAAAGTAAAAAAATATGAAGAATATGAAACTGTACAGTTTGAATAGTGTAAAGCTTAAGATTATTTTCACTGATTATTTGTTCAGTTTTCAGTATTTTTTCTAGATTGATCTGTATGGCTATCATTTAATCCATAAAGCACCGGAAACCAGCAAAAAAGAAATAACCCACCCTGAATTTCCCAGACGAGACTCCTTCAAATACCTTTTTTATCTGACCAGCAGAGTAAAACTCAAAGATGTTCAGTTTACTATAAAAGATGACAAAGGAAAGCCGCAAATGCTCACATTGAGAAGCTGCAAACAGACAACCATTTTTCTTTTTATTTTTTAAAAAAAAGCACTAATCACCTATCAAAATCAGCACTGGCCTTCAAACTGAACTCTCTGATGCAGAGAGTTTTCCCTGCATTGGGCAACACACGTCTACTGAACGACTACTGAACTTGAAATGTCATACTGTATGACAACTGTCACACACAATCAAAGACATATACTGCTGCAACGAATTCATGAATCTGCTTTTCACTTGCAGTTCTCAGAACTTGAATGCTTTGTGCAAAGATCTGGGTCTCACCCAGTCAATACTCTGACAATGTGCTGCTCTTACAGCCCACGATCCACCACAGTAGTACTGGCCAGCTCTCTCCCACATACCTCTGCCTCTGTGATACCGACAGTCACATTACCGTGCTGCCAGTGGCCAGCTAGTCTTGACCACTAGCCCCACTCCCACACGCCACACAGAGCCTGTGGTTAGGTAACAGTGGGAGACTGGCACACTGCACTGAAGGGGGGTGTAAGACAGGAGGAGCAGTGGGTAGATATGGCAACTGAGATCAGGTATCAGAAAGTCAAAATATACACAAGATTTATCACTTCAAACGTGATTAAGGTGAATAAAAGTAAATACATTCAAGTGATGAATGAATGATTTTTTTTTTCTCATTTGTAATAAGCCAGTGTGGTTGTGCACACATGTTAGCCTGCACTCTCTGTGAACATTACATTACATGCATTTCCTGCAGTTGCTTGGAAAATAACCTCCCTGCCAATGTTTGTTAGATCTGTAGAAGTTCAGGACAAAAGAAACTCTTGGTTAGAGCAGGAAGCAGAGGAACACTGCCTGGTGGATTTGAACTGACACCTACTCGTGGCCGGGTTCATATTCCAATGAGCACTAAGGCAGCAGAGATGTGCCTACATGCCACCCCCACAGTGAGCAGAGCTGCTTCTAATGATCACCACATGCTAACTTTCTGTCTTCTGCCAGCACTGGAGCACATGGAGCCCACAGATCGAATAAAACCAGGGCGAGTTACTTAGCAGAAATACGAGAAGGTTAAAATTCAGCTGTGCAGAGGAATTAATTAAAGAGCTTGTTTTCAGTCTGGTGATTTTAGTAACAGCTGGACATCAGGGAGCAGGTTATGCAGAGTAGAAAGCATGAAAACCATGAGAAAACATGCACTGACAGAACTGAAGAACTGCACTTTAGGTTACACTTCTGGTACTGTTTGTTTTCTTACACTTCATATGACATGTAACAGGAGTGAATGGCAGATGTTCACGTGCTTCCTGCAGCTGTCCGTGGTGCTGACCAGACAACAGCCCACCATGCAGCCTCCCTGTAAAACAAAGAACTGCAAGAAAAGCAAAGACAACTTTAGGCATAACTCTAATGTTTTCTTTTAATGGAAGGATATGGCCATTCAATGATCCTCCTGGCGTATTTTCTGATGATGTTGTCCTCTGCGAATATGAAGAGCGACCTGTTGACCGTGAGGCAGTTCTGCCGGTGGGGTACGGGGTTGTACAGAGCCATGGTCCGGGCCCGCTGCGCCTTGGCTTGTTTCATGGAAGCCGTCAGCGCCCCCGCGGCTGCGTCCTGTCCGTCGCCGCCGCGCTCCAAGTCCGCATCCCCGGAGTCCACCGTGCTGGGAGCGGATTCGTCTCCAAAGCGAGCCATTCTACAAAGAGATGAGGAGACCGCTCGGCTTAGAGTGTTTTACTACAGGAGGACTTCAACTCCAGAAAAATGTGAAGTGGAGCTAAACGGGGGTAAAGAAAAAAAAAAAAAAAGGATCCACCTTCAATCCACCGACAGCTTTTCAAGCCCCAAGAATCCCCCAAAAGTTGCTTGCTCCTCTTACTCCATATCCGCAAGAACAAAAATGATTAGATCGTTCATCAAAACATCCATTTATTTAATGACGCTTCAGGTACGAGAGCTGCAAAAAAAAACAACCCTCGAAATGTTATCTCATCTGCTTAACAACGCGTTACTATCCGCTCCGAACAACTTTTAATGCGTGCGCGTCTCTAAACTCAGGCAGCAGAGGGAAGAGGGGGGAAAAAAAGAAAAGAGATCCAACGAGTTTATACCTGGCAGCTTTCTATCAACATCCAAGCCCGTTTTGATCCGACAAACCGGCAGCTGTGTGATGAGAAACTACTCTGTGCTCATTAGGTGGTGAGATCCGAGGGAAGTCTTCGCAAACTTTACGCATCTTCTCGACCCGGTAAACTTGACAAAAGGACGTCTCTTTATAAAGCTGCAAATGGAGTTATTCTCCAGTCGTCGAAAATGTAGCAAGAGGGTCGACTGAATCCTTACATCAGACGTATCTTACAAATCTTATCACCTGCTGGGAAATGATCACGCAGCCAGGAGCGCATTGGCACCGGCAGCCCCCTCCCACAGTGACATTTCATGATGGCGATTTCAAAATTCATCTGAATGAACGCTGGTGGATAGGAGGGACGTATATTTTGTTACCATAGCAATTAGGGTTTGCTGAGGATGAACAAAAACATTTTTAAAAAAAGAAGAAGAATCCTATATGCAGTAGGCTGTGTGGGTATGCGGTTCAAAAACAATTATGTAAAAAATGTTAGTGGGTGCAGTGGCAAAAGAAAGGGGTGTGAAAATACATTTAACACTAATACTAGTGGGAGTGTCAGCACACAAAAAAGGCAACAAGTGTGTGGATGGGGCAAGCGAGAGAAAAAACAACCTAAAGGTGATCTAAACAACAAAAGCTTGACTCACCCCCCCATTTAAATGCTTTCAACATCTGACAGTCACACAGCATTGTCATATTTCCATTAATGGAGACAGACTCGTACTATTAAAACATTTAAAAACTAGGCCGTTGTGCTAATATTGGAGTAACAGTCAGGAGTAAAAATAGAGCATGAAATAGATCTTAGGGCTGCTCCCTTTTTGAGGGAGAGGAGAAGAAAGCAGGGTCTTTTTCACACTCAGTGCCACAAGTGAGACCTCATTAGGCAACTGGGCTCTCTCGCTCCATCTGCTCCTCTCCTCCCTTCCCCACTGTTTCCTGAAGATGACCACTTCAGCCCCCACAGACATGATATTATTCGAACGTGGCATGTTTTCAAGCCCCAAGCTGCTGTTTGTCACTTCAAACAAATGCAATTAAATCTACCACAGCTTCTGTCCGCCTGACACAAAATATCACCGTGCTGCCGTTGACTGACAGACTCGACTGTGCAGCAGCGCAGTGCAGGTATCACGGCGTGTGCAGACGGGCAGGGCTCGGTCAGGAGATTGAGAAAGCAAGCAAAAGAGAGAGTGACAAATTTATGCTTGGCGAACAAGTCGAGATCTGGGGGAGAAGAAGGAAAACGATTTAACAGGCTCTATGAATAAGTCCAGAAACTCAGCCACGACTGTTACCTCCTCTTCCTCATCTGCATGAGGCAGGCAGGCGTGTCACTTCATGCAAAACAGGAGAACAACAAAAAGGCTACGCTGACCTATTGACTGCAGAAAATAAAAAAATAGCAGGATGATAATTCGCATGTTTTGTGTACCGTTTGCTTGATTGTTTATCAGCACTGCACATTAACATATCTTATGTTCATCTCCACTTTCTACTAAAGAATGTCTTACATAAGCACTCGGTACAAAAGAAAGCCATCATCTACTTGTATGATGCCCAACAAAAATATTTGTCCATCTCTGCAAACAGTACATATCTCTCCTCATCTCTGCGTCTCTCTCTTTGCTGTTGTTTCCATAGCGACATGGCTCTCTTGAATTCTTTCTCCGTTCATTTCTGCCAACAAAAGCCATGTTGCACAATAGAGCAACCTCTTCCTACAGAAATCTGTTTCTCCCAGCACACACACACACACACACACACACACACACACACACACTTGAGCACACCAACACTTACACACACACACACACACACACACACACTTGAGCACACCAACACTTACACACACACACACACATATAAACACCTCCCGTCTCCATCAAGGTCACTGGACATCTTCACAAAGCTGAAAGACTACGAGTCCTGTGTAACACTGTCACAACACTGATGATCCACTGTACTGTATGGATGGCCAGATGTAGCCTGCTTTAAGAGTGTTTGGCTTTTGTTCCGCTCACAGCCTACTCAGAGTCTTCTAAAAATAGCTGTGTGCACTGTTAGCGGAAAAAGCAGAGAAGCTCATATCAATTTGCTTGGGCCTTTTAACCAAACTTTGAAAAGGATGAACCTAGAAGAAAGGGTTAACTGAATGATTAGCGCCTTGCTACAGGGCAGTCAAAAATATTTTTTGATAGATGCGATATTTTGTTGACCGCAAAACATAAAACAAAAAAGATCTTTCATTTGAATGGAGGCTGCAGGTGACATGCACCATGAGTTAAAACGTTAATGGGAGTACTTTGTGCCAGAACTCTGAAGAGCATTTATATAATTGCAGACAGGCTTTCATCCAACATTGACTGAAGTGGTTTTAGCATTTTATTTTTCTCTCTGTTCCCTAGCAACAGACATCCTCTAGTACTGAGTTATGTCAGTTTGATTCGACCAATAACTGCCGCTCATATTACCGCAGATTGGTGTGACACCATGCCAGTTCACCTTGAAACATATTTACATCACGGTTGTGGTTTCAGAGCAGTCAGTCCCGCGTGTGAAACAGAGAAAACATGACCCAAAATGCTGCAAATTCATCAATTAACCTCAGAAAGTTTCTCTTGTGAAAAAGCGCTCATTACTCTCAAAGTCACATTACGCAGAAAATCAGTATCATTCATCGATTTTGATTTTTTTTTCCTAAAAAAATTGGTCCTACATTTTTACAAAGTATCATTAATGTTTCAGCTGCACAGAGAAAGTGAACAATAAACAAAGTCTACTGCTTTAGCCCTAAAGAGAACATGAGCCGCTTCCCTGCTGCTCTTCTACTTTGATTCCCTAGCATCCCCTAATGGACAAATAACCAAAATACAGTAGTGGTATGGTATCAACATTCAGTTGTTATTATTAAGCCAGTCATTTAGTATTTTTTTACTTTTATGTGCTATAGCTGCTCATGTACGCATGTTTGAAAATATGAAGAAAGACTGACTTAAATCCTGTGTGAGTGTAAGTATGTGTGTACATGAAAGGGAAAAGATGGAAAGCCAGAATGACAGTAGACCAGTAAAGTGGATGTGGAGTGGGTGGTGGAGGTACAGTAAAGAGAAATCAGAGGCTGGAAGAAGGAGGACGAGGGAGTGGGCTTGTTGGTGGGTTGGGGGTTACGCTGATGGAGTGCCACTCCACATTTGAGTGCTGGGAAGCAGATAATCAGAGCGATGTGGCTCCAGAGTTCAAAAGTTCAGAAACAAGCACCCTCAGCCCCACCGTTAATAACGCAATCCAGTATCTGATTACACTAAACTGCAGCCAACGATGTAACACAAGCACGAAAAAGAAAAATTAACAGATGAAAGCAGTGGGAACTGACTTGGTGATTCATTGGTAGAAGTGCAACAATACTGAAAACAAAGGCAGCATCTGCATACGTATTGCTACTATGGAGAACCCTTTGAAATGAGCACTTTGTAGCTAAGCAACAAAACAACAACAATAAATGTTATACTTTGTACAGTAACGGTTAATAAATTTAACCCCCGAACCATGAATATTGTGGAATTTTTTTTGCCAGCAGCAGGAGCAGCATGGTGGAATAATGCTTTTAAGAGTGGGTTAGTATCACCTGCTCAAGGAAGCACATGTGACGTGATACACAGCACTGCAGTTGGTTTTACAATATTCCACTGATCAACAACATAGAAATGTAGCAATGCACCAACAAGACTAGCACCTAGCAAGACTAGCTAGCAAGCAAACACGGATGTAAACATGGCCGCTTTCAAATTCGTTCAAAATTCATCACTGCAGCGGTTTCATGGCGGATAAGCATTAAACACTTTTATTAGGCCATGAACATACACATAGTGTGTTATGGTCTGAAACTGTCAATGTAAACAAAGCAAATAAACTTAGTTTGTTTACATCTCACCAGGTTATCTTTAAATTTATTCCATAAATGTGCTCCTCCATGTTTTGACCACCACAGGGACAAAAGACTCAGTGGATCTAACCAATGGGAGTCAGTGTTTGGTCCACTTGGGGGCAATGGAACAAGCTGAAAACAAAACACTGGGATGTTTATTATCTGATAAAGTTGATATGGTGAAGTTCTCCATAGCAAACAGACATGGAGCACCATTAGCATTTTCTGTCCAATCTTCACTAGCTAGCTAACCTGGTTTCAGAATCAGAATTCCTTTATTTATCCCCGAAGGGAAATTGTTTAATTTAATTTAATTCTTTGTCTGATGTTTGGTGCTGGGGAGGTAAAAGGTTTATCTTTCATTTTATCTAAACTTTTTTCACAGAAAATTCAGCTTCCTGCTGTGGCTGTACATGAGATTTATGGGAGCTATGAAAGAGAATCAAAACAATAAATCTGGGGGCCATGAAACCAAAACAATAAGCTGGAAGATGCTAATAAGTTAAGTAGATTTGAGGGGAATTGCAGAGCTGGGTGATATTTCTCCTTTTGCCTTTCATCTGACACAAACATTTGACCCATTGTTTATTCAAAAAAGTACTGATGAGGGGATTGGAGCATTAAGGTGCTTGTTACATTTTTAAACTACAGTATGTCCCAGTGCTATGAGTCATTTTTACAACAAACGGCTTAATGAACAGGTGTAATTAATAACAAAGAAAGGCTAGATAAATGGAGCATCATTAATGTTATTAATTAGTTAAAGTTAAAGTTAAAATGTCTGCCACGTAAAAGGTTTATTGACTGAAATACTGCACTTCACATTTTTATATTGCATGATGCCATCACTGCTTTAAATAGAACAGAATTCCACTTCCTATTGCATAGGCTTCCTCACATTTTTAATGAATTCAGCTTGACATATGTCATATTTTTAGAAGCCTTGGGACCTTGTTTAACATTTAAAATAAAACTCTGTGGCTTGACAGTATGTGTTTGCAATAACGGACCCACCAAAGAGGTTCAACAAGTTGAAAAGTTATGCTGCATGTGGAGTATGTGTGTCTGTTCTTTTGCACTGGCACTTTCATCTTCCTCCATGGAGATTTATCATCTTTAAACATACAACTTAAGAGCAATCTTTTGCCTGTGAATCTCTTTTATACTTACTCCCACTCTTTCCGGCGGGCCTGCGGTGTGCTCTGGATTTTGTGAGCCTGGTGAGCCATGATGATGTCCTTCTGCTCCACAAGTCCTCCACGCCGGCGCAGCATGCAGGGGCTCAGAGATCCCGAACCCTGATCGGACGAGCCCTCTTCCTGACCACAAGGCACATCAAAGCTGGCTGCTCGAGGGGGCAGACTCAGGTACTCAGGGACGCCATGAGGCACCTGCAGAGAGCTGGAACGGGCCCCTTGTGCCAGACCGTGACGGGCAGCAGGGCTGGGCTTCCTCCAGGCCTCGGGTTCAGGGAGGGACAGAGAGGACCGGACGTGCATTGCTCCTCCTGGACCGCAACTTGATGGAGAGTGGCGATTGGGTGTGAGGGAGAGGGAGAGGGACTGGTCTGAACTGGTGAGCATCTCTACAGAGGACGGTAGTTGGCAGTTTCACCATAATGCTTCAAAAAAGGGTAAAGAAACAGAAAAATCAGGAGTGAAAAGTGGTTAATCACATTCATCAAACATTGCTCAGAAAACATTTAATGTCCTGCATGTCTCCTCTCTGTTTGTCTATTTTTAGCCACCATAACGGCATGGCTCCATGGACCACAATGTTGGCCAGTTGGTCAGCCCAACACTTTGATCTAGACTGAAAAAATCTCAGTAACGATTCGATGGACTGCCATGAACTTTGTACAGATACTAATGGTTTCCAGAGGGTGAATAAAAGTTATCACATCTCAAGTGAAATATCTCAATATCTGCTGGATGAACTGGCACAGAATTTGGTACAGAGTTTTATGGTTTCTGGCTGTTGTGTCCTAATGATCACCAGCCTTTTCCTCATTTTTGAGTGAAATATCTCAACAACTATTGGACAGATTGCCATGACATTTGGTTCAGACATGCAAGTCCCTCGCTGAATTGTAGTCACTTTGTTTATCCCTTCACTTTTCATCTATGACCATCATCTGGTCAAAATTTCTATTTGTCCACCACTTTAGTTTATGATCAAATATCTGCAAAATCAGCTGTACTTTTGTTTAATACTAATTAACAAATGTTAGCCTAAGACAGTGAACATTATATCTGCTAAACACAAGCTTGTTATTATTGTGATGTACAACCTCAGCACTAGCATGGCTGCAGACTCCTTTTCATTTTTTCTCTATAATGCAAATTACTGTAAATTATTAAAAGATAACTACGGCATATGGATGGGAAACATCTAATAGATATACTGACAGTTCCTTGAACAAAAAACTGTATTTTCCCACACGTAATGCAGCTTTAATTCAGGATGAATGCCACCATTTATCCTCTGCATCAAATGATCACCTCAGCCAGTGGGAGCTTTGATGCTAGCAGCGCATATAACTGGATGAACAAAAGCTTTGAATCAGCAGCCATGCACAAATAGCACCAGTAATCATACTGGTGAGTGGAATAAGACTTTGTACAGGGAGTGGGTGTAGTAAAAGTAATGAGGACACATTCGTAGAGGTGAGATTTTCTGTATCCAAAAAGCTCTGACCACAGTTTAGACTTTTTTTTTTTTTTTTTTTTTTTGCTCTCATATGGTCACATGTATCCACAATACTGACCACAGCAGAAGAGACCCTTTAAACCTTTATCACCCCGTGGTTGGCCGCTACTGTCCAGTTAAGCGAATGTGTGTGTGTGTGTGTTTGTGTGTGAAATGAAAAGGAGATGAGGTGTCAAGGCTGGAAAACAGCAAGTTTGAGGCAAGCGAGTCAGAGACAGACGAAACAAGGCTGTTCGCACCGAGCCGGAGCTGAAAGGAAGATGTCTGAGTGTGGGAGAGCTGAAGCAAAGGCACAGTGACTCATTCATCAGCAGCAGGGCTCCTCAGACATGAACTGGACACATCTGAGTTGAGCTCTGCCCTCACAACGCTCGTCTAAAAGCTGGGAGAGGCTACAAGGTCAGCACACACATTTTACAGGGGCCGCTTGATCACAGCTTTATGCTGCTGATGGGCGGGTTGTCTCTCATTTTAGCACAGCCATAAAGGTTCAAAATACATGGGATACCATGAATTATCAGGTGGACCTGCAGCTGGAGCCGTGGAGAAAAATGAAATGTCAAGGAACTTTTATCAACAAGAGCCCCTTCAAAATGCAGAAGGGGCCAAACAAGTAGGATGCTGTCGCGTGTTTATTCAAACAATTTAAATTAATCATGAAAGATGAGGTTGCTTGATGATGATAAGGTTG
Organism: Scatophagus argus; assembly: GCF_020382885.2. Classification (NCBI taxonomy): domain Eukaryota; kingdom Metazoa; phylum Chordata; class Actinopteri; family Scatophagidae; genus Scatophagus; species Scatophagus argus. Next base: position 9,442,161 of record NC_058505.1, on the reverse strand, counting down.
CTTCACAGAGAACAGCATCAGTAAGCCCACTGCAGTGTGCCTGTTAAGACAGTAATTACTGCTGCAAGAAGCGCCCACCTTTTCTGTATAATCCAATAAAGTTAAAACACCTGTGTGGAGATGCTCTTTTATTTTAAATTAAAATCATTTCAGCTCCTGGCTGTGATCTCCCTCGCTTTAATTAGTACAACCACTGAAGAGCCTACTGGAAACAACAGGCGGACCCCCTTGTCTAATTTGTTCGCATCAGCTGCAGGTCTGCAGTCGTTTTGGAAATACATTAACTAGCCTGTTAACAGGTACTGCTAATTAGGATTCTGTTTCTTTCTTCTTGTGGAGTTAAGTGTCTGACACACATGCAAGCGAGGAAAGAGGAGGAGAAAAAAGACACCCGAAGCAGCAGTCATAACAAATGGAAATAGATGAATAAGATGCTAAAAATGTTCCCTGGAGAAAGAGGATGAATACATCGCGCGCGACAGGAAGCAAGGAGGAAAAAAAAAAAGTCAATTAACCAATGAAAAGATTAATGAATTTGACAGGTTTACCTTGCGGCGACGTGCGCTTCTTCATCTTCAAGACAGTCCCCGATCAGGTGGATGCAAAATTCAGTCCCTGTCACTGAGTCCAAGTTCAGAGGTTTGAGGAGGATTTCGCGAGGATTCCTTGAGTGGTGATTACTGCTGTTTGCCTATAAATACCGCGGGGTGGCTGGGAGCCAGAGGAGTGTAGCTCAGATGAACGTAAACAGGCATGTGGACAAGCGCGAAGCATGGAAATAATCCCAGTCATGTTCACTAGCTGGCTGCGGTGATATGAGTCACTTTATGTGGGTCAGGATGAATGGCTGTTCCGTCAAATTTCATTTAGAGACTTCGCTGAATTGTGCCGTCACGCCTGAAAAAGTTGTTTACCTGTCCGGAGATCAGGTGAGTTTTAGTGGGAGAGAGAAAAAAAAAATGCAACAGGTCTGCCTGCACGCTGTTCTTTGGAAACGTTGGTCTGGTGTGAGCACAAACACATTGACTAAAATATATTTACCACTAGATGGTGGACTAAAGCCACACACCTGACGCACAGCAGGTTCAGTGGATAGAAGTAGGACTGACAGCAAAGGTGCAGGTAATCCTGTATCTAAGTGCACCTGATGTGTAAAAGCAGGGCCAGCACAAACCTTTTTCATCAACCATCATCATCATCATCCCCAAAATTCAATGAAAGAAATATGAGCCTACCACAGAGTAAAAGTACATCATTGAGTAAAAGGGGTCATTTGGTATTTTCCAGCTAGCTAGAAGTATTATAAAGAAAACATATTCAAAATATCTAAAGTAAATGTACTTTATAGCAGTGATCATTAACAGACAGCCTGTGGGCCACATCTGGAATGCCAAAGCCTCCCATCTGGCCTGCAGTATATTAATGAATTCAGAACATGCTCAAATCTAACATTGCTCACCAGTGGAGAAAGTCCAGTCGCCCCCCCTCAGCGTGATGGGAAATTAACTTGCCAACCCCTAATAATGAGCCAGAAAAGTCCAATTCAACTCCATCTAGTGGACCCTCCATCAAACCACCCAGCACCCATGTTGGCCTTTCCCCGGAGGAGACAGCAGCACACTGGCTGGACTACAGGAGGCAACTCAGTAAGAATCACTAAGCTTGTCTGCTAAATGCAAGAGGCATCACTTGGGTTTATTTTCCTTGACCAATGATTGTAGTGAGTCAGAATTTTTAGTGTTTTTGTTTGCTTCCTGTCAGTTTGACTGCCTCCTTGGTGGAGGTCTTATCGCTTTTTCTAGTCAAGTAGCCTACCTTGCTATCATTATGTATTTCCCATGACTCCCAACTCCAACTCTGATATGATATAGGCTATTAAAAATAACTAATTATTATATAATTAATTATATAATAATTCCAAGAAATCATTAAAAAGAGAAAATATCTGCTTCAAAAAGTTCACTTCAATCAAACATTCCTGAAGTGTCAGTGTGACATCATCATCATCATTATTATTATTATTACTATTATTTTAACTATTGGATTAATATGTAAGCTGTAGTGTGTATAAAATGATGATACAATCTGTTCATAAAATCTTAATCTGTAAAGTAACTAAAGTTGTTAAGTGCAGTGAAAAGTACAATATTTGACTCTGAAATATAAAAGCAAGAATAAAGTAAGTATTGAAGCCCAGATTCCTCAGAATTATTCAGAGGTATGATGAACGAGTGAACTGACTTTGTTACATTCTGCCGATGTTAAAAATAAGTACATGATAAATAAAGGTGTAAGGGTGCCCGATTTCCCACAAAAGCATCATCAACAACCATCGAAACAGTTCGAATATGCACATCTGCTTGTACGTATGAAAACATGTTTTGCAAGTTAGAAAGAAAAGTTGACTGACAAAGTGTAATCAGAGTTGCAGAATGGCAAGTCACAGAGGTGCTGCAGGAGGAGGAAACATCACAAATTAATGCTAGAAATAAGATGCTGGAGCAGGTAAAGTTCAGTAGGCTTAAAGCATAATGTCTCAAACTGTGTGCTTTTTAATCTAATGTAATCTGATGCAAATGTAAAAAAAAGACTGAACATGAAAAAAGTATGTCCCATGTCTCTATTATTATGAAACTAGAGCCAAGGACAGAGAATGTGATTAAAACAGAGCCATGATGGTCCATGTACTTAATTAAAAGGTCAGCTGTGTTCATTTTAACCAATCCTGTTATTCCCCAAGCTGGGGACGAGGTGTTAGCAGTGGGACTGAGACCAGAGCAGAAACCATCTGCCGTCACCAACACTGAAGGGTAAAAGAAAACCACACACACTTGTTTCTGTCTCCAAACCTCTTGATTTTTGTCCTGGGAAAATCTTTGCTCCTTCAAACTGGTATATTTAAAGTGATGTCTTGTTACAACAGACCAGAGTTATCGTTCAGAAATTCTCTGCAGTATCTCAGTGTCTGTTGTCAGACATGAGGAGTTTGTGACACAAAGGACACAGAGTATTTTCTAATGTCCCAGTGCCATATTGCATGAGTTAGATACACAATATATTACCTTTGTGTAATCTAGCAGAATCATCTCCGAGAGGAAATAATTGCCATCTTTATCCTCTGGGCACATGGCAAAGTGGATGCCTGAAGTGGAGACGCCAAGCAGAGAAACTGCTGCCATTGAAAGAAAACAAACAAACAACAAAAAAAGGATGCTGGAAATAGACCATCAGGTGTATGTGCTGTTTGGTGCAATAGATAGTTGATAATCTGCCCTGAGGATAAACATCAGGTTTGCTCTGTCTGCTTGCTTTTCCAAATTTTACATTTCACATTTTTACATTTCATTTCACATTTTTTTTTTAATATTGAAGTGTCTCAAGGTCAGATTTATTAATAATGCTATCTTAGGTTGGCTCAGAGTAAGACAAGTCTTTATTACTATTATCCATGACAGCCAATCTCTGAGAGGTATTAGAGGGCTGCAGAGGTGAACCGCAAATTAACTTAATCTCTCTTTAACTGATATTGATGTTAATTAATCTGCAGTCCAGCCAAGGCAACTAGAGGAGCATCAGAGTCTAGTCTGGCACAACTAGAGGCTAAATAATAATTGAACAGAAAGGGAAAATGGTCCTTCTCATGTTTTGAAACATTTTAAATCATTTGAATCATTTTAAAATGTCCTTAGGAGGTATAAACACTTGGCATTTACTGTGTCTGACCTTCAATCTATCAAAGTGTGAAGCTGTGTTTTAATCATTTAGATAAGCTATTACACAGATCTGCCTCTCAAACTTTTGGTTCATGACTCCTTCAAATTAAAGCAATTCCTACTTGACTGGTGAACAGTTCAAGCAAAGAAGGATTCTGCCTCTTTGGATTGTTTCATCTTATTACATTTTGAGGTGTAAAATTCCAAGAAAAACAAGAAAATAAAATGAGAATGATTTGGTAGAAGTATGTTTTCATATGGCACAAGTTTACCTCAAAGATTTTTTACCTCAATAAAACATCACACTCGTCTATTCACTAAGGTTCACGGTAAATTCTAGAAAATTAGCTTATTTTCTGTCTAAAAAGAAGTGAGAAAGGTATTTTAATCATCAAGAGTCAATTTATTTTCATATTCTAAAATGCAAAGGACATAACAGGATTTGAGAATAAATCCAAGGTTGAGTGCACAAAAATGTTTCACTGCAGGCGATTATGTACAAGAATGAAATCAACAAATCTTTACAGAATTCAACAGGTACTGCATTGATATTTAGAGTCAGCTTTTTGAACCTAATAACTGGACTTAGATTCATTTGTACCGAAGATATTTTTTTCTAAACACAGCACATTAATTACTTTACATTTTAGTGAATTAAAAAGTGCTGAATTAAAAGTTCACTATTAGTGCATTAAGGATCACCACTGTATGCCAGTTTGTTTTTCATACATTAAAGATTTCCATCCGTTTACCCAAACATGCTACCCATAAATACAATGGGAAGCAATTACAATTTGATTGTACCATCATTGTATAATTAGTGCGTCACGTGAATATTTAAGACTCCATAAAAAAAATACCTTAATTTGTTTTGCTGCAGTCAGCATGAAGACTAGTGGCCACCAACATTTGAAAGATCTTTTCTGTCAGATAGCCTGCAAGGAACAAGTTACACGGAAACACAGCTTCAGCTGGGGATAGTAATTAGTTGAAAAATTAGGGCTGGGTGATATGGACACATCCTCATCAATGTGAAAATGCATCCTTTTGTTTAGTTTTTGTTTTTAAAATAGCATTTGGACCCCAGTATACCTGCCTGCAAGTCTAGTTACAATGTGTTCATACCATGTCAGCTAAATAATGACAACAGTTAGGAAATGTTTCTTGAAATGTTGGCATTTTAGGCAGGTAAATATGCTCACTTTCAGGGAAAGACAACTAAGGAGTCGCATGATGATCTGACCAGGTGATGCAGTGGGATAAGTGAAAAATGCATCCAGAGAAATTTTAGTTATAACAAGAGAGGTGAAGAATATTTATACACTTTTGATCGTCGCAGTTAATGTAACTCACCCAGCCATACTTTAACTTAACCCCATGATAATTTGGGACTGATTACCTTTTCTCTCAGTGTCAGTCCATCAAACAACTTTGTATTTTGCTGGAATTGTGCCTCTACTGAATACAAGATACAATGGATTCGAAAGCTATAATTCAGTTCAACACTATGCGTGCTATTGAAGAGAAGCCAAAAACACTTACTATCAGTTTAAATTAAATCAAATATGAAATTGACCATTTTTCAGAACACAGATGAGATTAAATACATGAGTTACACAATTCTTTTCCTTTTTTTTTTTTTCTCAAACCTTCAGTAAGGAATAACGAAAGTGCTCTGGTCAAACCTGTAAAAAAATAATTTATACACACCCCTGTCATCTGACCGGAGGGTTTGTCACAAAATTGTTGACAACTGTTCTGCTTATTGATGGTCCTCCACCCATTCACTCTGCTTCTCCTCTCCCTCGCTGGCCATTAGTTGTCATTTGTTGAAGGGAAGGCAGGCAGGCAATATGACGGTGGAACATGCTGGTCCTGCTAAGGGCTCTGCCACCTCTCCCTCCAACTCTGTCCATGTTCCTTTCTCTGGGCTGTAGCAGATGGTAGAAGACTTATAGGCCCCCTGAGGAGAAAAGAAAATCAAGTCATTCTCCTCAGTTCTCTCACTGCTTTTTGGATTTCTAACTGTGAAATGGAAAAACCTGGTTTTATATAAATGCCTGCAGTCAGTATAGGGGGAAACTTCAAAATTAAGTATGGTGACTTTTGATAATTTTCTTTTGTCAACAAATTCCATAAAAAGATGGAAATCGACAATTGATCCTGCTGTAGCTGAAGCTGTAGTTTACTGCTAACTACTGTCCATGAGCCACAATGTTGCACTTGATGACGCTTTCATTCCCATGAACAAAGGCATTTGTTTATTTTGAATTAGTCCCACATATACCATCCTGCAGTACCTGTAAATGTGTACTAATCTGCACCTGAAAATAGACCCTGACAAATTCACTTCCTGTTTGAATGACATTTCCTAAAAACTATAGTGGCCAAATGTTTGAGAAAATTATCTAGGCTTTGTAAGAAACGAAAAACACATATTCTGGACCCAAGCTACAGACAGAGTAGGGAAATCAGAAAGTATTTAGACAAACTCCTTGTTGTTTGTCACAGTGTTTGTTTATAGTCATGAAAATATTGAATTTTGCCAGCCTCACCCTTGAACATAAAATCATTTAATCTGACGTGTAAGACTATACCATGCTCCAGCTGTAGCCACCCACGAGGACGATGCTGTCGTCCAAAACAGCACAGCCCGGGCCGCTGCGACCCTCCAGGATGGGTGTCTGCAGGATGTTCCACTGGTCAGCTTTTGGGTCGTAGCACTCCACCAACATTACATCTAAATGGGAGAAACCTTTGTGAGAGAGGAGGAAAAATATCATAAATTAGTGTAAGTACTTCAGTGTGTCATATAAAGTTAAGATGCCCTGTCTCTTAGATTTTAAATCAAGTTTTGAATGTAACTTATCACATATCATTACACAGCAAGTCCTGTTAATTTGCTGCTCAGTCAATACATACATAATACTGAGCATGATAGCTACTACATATGCAGGTAGATACTGGAGAAAATAACAAATGAAACACTGACATCCGGATCAGTACAAAGAATGTCTGATTTCTTTCTTTATTCCTTCCAGGGCCTCTGAAGTCTTTCCTGAAAGTACGCAATATTCAGAAGGTAAGGCCTTTTTAACTAATATAATACAATTAATTTCAAATGAACTCTGTGTGTCTTACATTAAAATGAGCACACACACAAACACACAATGAAGGCAGTAGAAGCTACATCCTCCCTACAAAAACAAACCAGTCAAAAACCTGCACAGATACACACAGACATGCTCATGTAGTCAGTTGGCCTTTAAACGTGGACGGATGTAGCTGTGACGGATCTCAGCGAACTCGTGGAAAATTTTCATGTGCTGAATCCGAAGCAGCGGCAGTGAAAAGCCAGTTGGAGTTCGCAAATTGCACACCGTGTTCAGTAAATGTATATTTAGCCTAAAAGTCTTTTGAAGTAGTAATGAAAGACTGTATTTCAAAGAAACACAATTAAGCTCAGCTTTTCAGAATTCCCATTCAAATGCAATCATTCAGTTTTGCTGATCAAATACCAAATGCACAACACATGACAGCATTTCATATTTTTTTCATTTTGTGCCTTGAATGATGACGTGTGAAAGAGAAAAGGGGCTATGGGTTGGAGAGTGTAATAAAGGTCTTTGTCGCTTGCTCATAATTGCAGCATCTCTTCCACACAGTTTTGAAAAAAGTATCAGACTTGACCTGTTTTCTGTTCGTTTCCTGAAACGCTCGAGTACTCTACTTACCTTTCAAATGGTTTCCACCAATAGCATACAGGCGGTCGTTCATCCCAGCCAGGGCATGAATAGCACGCTTTGTGTTCATATCCTGTTTCCTAGCCCACACATCCATTATAGGGTCATAACAGTAGAGCCAGGACACATACTCTCCATTGTGAACTCCTCCTGCAACAGGTAGACACAGAAATACGCCTTTAATAGTGAGACACACATGCAATATACTTAAATAAAACACTTATTTACACACATGAATGCTGATCAACAACAGTCCTTAATATAAACTATAGTGGTTTATTGCTGAGTCTAATAATTACCAGGGTGTAAAATCACAGGTGTTGTGATATCCTGGTTTTGACAATAAACATAATATTTAGAGATGAAATGTGGAAGGGAAGAGAGAGTGTGATTTGCATATCTGCATACTAATGAGGAATGTCGCTCCTCTGGACACGACGACGACTCTGGACTCCGGAGAATAATTTATTTTCATTATAATTCCCCCCATAAGTTACATGACAACAGAGTGTGTGATGGTTTCGGTCATGGGTGTGCACTGCACTATACACTACAGTATACAAACACTTTCTGTAATAAAACATCCGAAGGCAGCAGCGCAGGTTATACCAAACGAGGGGGCAGCTAAATTGAGTTTTAATGTTAACCTTTAGATAACCCTACACAGACAGAGTCAAGTGTGAAGTAGTATGGATGAGCGGTTCTCAAGAAAGCTGCAGGCAGCAGTACTAGAGGCCGAGCAATCGGCCCGTTCCGAACATGGACATTTTGATAGGGCACCACACGAGTACTCTCAATACTAGAAAATTAAACTACCTCAGGTTTGTACTTCAGTAAATGTACTTACAGTAATCACATTGCACTAGCACTTTATTCTGTACTGAGTATGTGTTTGTAGTTGTTATCTATGGTCAGTGGGACATTTCAAGTCAAATATGTTTTTTGTAAAAAGAAAAAAAAAAAGAAAAAGTCTGACTGTATGACAGGTTCTCTCCTGACCTGATATGTAGATCTTGCCGTTGTGCACTGCTCCTGCATGGGCGGCCAGAGGCTGTGGCAGAGACGACACGTAGTTCCACTCGTTAGTCTCCAGGTTGTAGGACTCCACACTAGAGAGGTAGCCGCTCTCGTTCCTACCACCAATTACGTAGAGGTGCTTATCCAGGCGGCAGGCGAAGAAACTGGCTCTCCTGAGGAAAGATGTGTCAACCAGACATCATTATTAAACCAGCAATGACAACATTTATAAGATTTTCCACAGGTTGTGTGTAAGATAGAATGGATAGATTTGAAATAAGTTAACCACTTATGGCTTGGTTTACATGCTTACCAGCTGTGAGCTGCAGACATTTTTTTAAACTACTTAAAATAACTAAAATTCTAAAGACAACATGTTTAGATTAATAGAGACAATTTAACAATGTTTTAAGGCAAAGTGATAGTGAAACTAATAATAATTATAGTGAGCTGAGACCAGGCTTTTTTTGTTTTTTATCGGAGGAGGAAGAAAAAGGAGAAAAAGGAGGAAGATGAAAAAGGGAAGAGGAGGAAGACAAATGAGAAATACAGGCCAGTCCATCAGCAAGACTACCTGAATCAAGATTATCATTAAACCTTGAAGTCATGTCTGTAATTCGTACAGCCTGAGTAAATCTAAAATCCTCATGCTGGAGCACTTGGGTCATGACCTCACAACCTTTGTCACCAATTTCACACCATGAACATGCTGAGCTACACAGAGAAGTGCTTTGTGTGGGCACGAATTATGAGGTGGCTTCACACATAGTTATGACAAATACAAAAGGGGTCATCAGCACAACAACCCAGACCAAAATTATATAAAACTCATTACTTTTTTAAAAAATCATGTTCCTCTGAACCAGTTCAAACGAATGGGTCGTTATCAGCCTCCTGCTGAGCTTGATGGCAAGCTGATCATTTGAATCAGGTGTGTTGGAAGAGAAGAACACCTAAAACATGCAGGACAGGGGGTGCCCAGTACAATGACTGATTAGGTATAGTTTTTTCTGCGTCATCCAGGTCTCGAGGGAAGGCAAGGCAAAGCAATCACAAATAGCTTAACACCATAACTTAGGCAGTCATCTGAGTTTCATGTGAACTAGTGTAAAAAAATTGAATTATCAAGAAAAAAAAATCATTTAATTGTAATTTATTTATTCAAACACTGATAAGTCTGTATGAGACAAATAGATATTTAACTGCAATACTTCAAATTCAAGATATTGTCAGAAATTAATGTTCTGAGATAAAAGTCAGAAATTCACAGAAGATAGATTTTATTTGTTTTATGGTTTCTGAGAAAAACAGAGAAACAGATAAACATGGACAAAAATGGACTTAATTCCTGCCAGTTCAAAGCATCTGAACATTTTGACGATGAAAATTGCAAAGTCACAACACGCTTGTTCTGAATTTTCACTTTTGAAATTTAGATGACTACTGTAGCACCACAATGCCTTTAGAGGATGTTTCTCATCGGACTGGACCTTTGAGCAAAGTTTGGCTTGTTTTTACGGTGTATGTATTCTACATATACTGCATATGAACAATTCTGGCTTCAACCTCAAATAGACTTACCTCTCTTGCATAGGAGGCAACTGTATCCAACTGTTGAATCTGGGATCATAGCGGCTGACAAAGTTAGTGCTGTGTTTTCCTGCAAAACAGAGATAATCAAGGTCAATGACACTGATTACTCATATGACTCAGCTGAGTGAGTCTTTGCAGTATGACAATGGCAGTGCTCAGTCTGAACTGGCTAACTATTTGCCAAACTCCTTGTTGCATACAACACCAATAAAATGCACAACTGTGACTCTTCAAGTCTTCATTTAATACTAACATATTATGTGAAAATCACCACCCACGCACACGAAGATTGTCAGTGTGCTTTTTCACAGCCATTATAGTTAACAAATGTCAACTGAAGTCTGGTTTTTCCAACCACAAAGTGATCTGGTTTTGGAGGATAATTTGCTTGAAACATCTTCAATGCTTTGTTTATGATACTGTGCTTAATGTTTACTCACAGAGCTAAAAAAAACAAAACACAACTCATCTCACTACAAGAAGAATGGTATTTTTTGTTCGTTTACAATCTTTGTTTCTTACTACGGTGGTGCGTTACCATTTCACAAAAAGCACTTTTAACACTTCTACGCCACAAATATTTCAGTGTTAATAACAGTTATTTGTCAGTGCCAATTATTGACAAGTGTTGACTGGAGTGTTGTTTGTCCACTCAGAGCTGATCTGGCTCTGGAATGAGTGTTTGAAACTATCTGAAAGTGTTACATTAACTCTGATGGGTTTGAACTTACATCAACTCTGGCTCAGAGCACTCTCTAAGTGCGCACTGACAAATTTACTGTGTGGAAAGCAAGACGCTCAGTCCACGGTGTTACTCTACCATTGGGGTTCCATTGGTCCTCTCCGCCCAACAGCAGCAGGAAGTTCTCCACCTCCACCACACAGTGATGGGCACTGTTGTAAGGCATTACTGGACGAGACACAACAATCAAAGGCATCAGTCACTATAACGGAATGATATAGGACAGCAGTAGGCAAACGATACATAGGGTGAATCAAAACTTTAGTGATTTCTCACAGGTGTAGAGTAAAATATCATTTTAAATACAAGGCTAACGTGAACCCCAACAAACATGAAATTGCAGCATGAAATAATAATCAGTGCCCGAAATCATGTCATGGAAACCAGGCTATTTTGGATGTATTATAGACAGATGTAACCCTAACGCTGGCGCTGAAATAAAGTCCCCATAACTGTACATGAGTTGTTGAACTTAACATAGTAACAAATACTTCTGCCTTCATCTTTAAAAAGTTTTATAAATCAGCTGTTTTCCTAAATAAATTGCATCATGCTCAAACAAATGAAACATATTGTAGAACTATGCTGATGTGTCATTGGACAAGGCCTTAAAAAAAGGCCCTGGTTTGAGCACTAATTGCAGATCACTGAAATTATTTCTTAAACATATACAAAATGTTATCTCAACTTTTCTATAAGCAATGTTTTCTCTTCCAGACGATTTTTACTTTGTCATACTGCGTGTCCTGTTGTTTGACAAGGAGTGCTCAAAGTAGACAGAAATGTCAAGACTGATTTAATTTGCAATGCACTCATCACAACAAACCAACATACTTGTTACAGTGACACAGGCAAACTGGAACATGTTGAAATATAAGGCAGGGCAAATGATGTACTGTTTGTTACAACAATAATATCTAGCTATCTATCTATCTAAAGAAAATATGTTTCTTGGGGGACCGAACTCACCTGCCAGAATATGTCCTAGGTGTTACTCATCTATTAATCTACTGAGTACAACCGGTATATATGACATTTAGTGTATCATAGTCCTCATCATGTGTTAGCATGTGTTAGCATAAATGGCTACAACCCCACAGTTTGCAGCAGAACCCCCTGTGGAGGATTTTCCCTTGTGTATGTTTTTTTGCTTCCCTTCCTCTCCTCCATCTTCTTTTGCTGAAGTGACCCCATTGAGATGTAGAGAAATGGTCTTAGGTGACAGTCATAATGAACATGATCGTGTTCACTCAATAAATCTCAGGCCCGGTGCTTTTTGAGCACAAATCAGTGAAATGTTAAAGCCCACCTGTCTGTCTCCATCAGTCATTTCCACTGTCACTCCCCCAACGCCTGATGGATCACAGTTGCTGCAAAATTAGACAGCCTTGAATCTCATTTCTTTCCAATTGGCCTCTCCCTGCAATCTCACTCTGGCTGGCTGACATGTGCCGGTCCTCCATGGGAGGTGAGTCTCAGATAGGAACTAATACTACATACACTAAACACAGCTTTATCTCGAACGAGGGGATTAGGTTGCCTGCCTCCAGTGCACCTCAAAGACAAGTGCCATATGACTGCCAAATTCCCTTACATGCTATTTACATTATCATTCAGTCAGCAGTATATAGGACACGGATGGGTGGCTTTTCATTTGATGTCTAGCGACTTGTACTCATACTAAAAATCATCTCCTACCCATGTGAAAAGAAGATTACTGCTTTACAGTATGTCACATGCTACAGTATGAGGAGTGCTGTGGGAGGATTTGGAACATTTGCCCTTTTTCTACAGGTTCTTCTGATACAGGTGAACAGTGGGATAAGTGGCAGGCGATAATAACAGAGACCACTATAATAATGTTGAGAAATGAAAATAATAATTATTATAATCAATTTTTTATCCTTCTATAATGTGTAAGACTTTATAATCACCCAAGAAAGAATGTTAAATTAATCTACCTATCTGTCTCATATCCCTAAAATCTTCCACTAAGCCCGAGGGTGACCAGGCAAAGGATGGCAGGATGAGCACGTCCTCTGCGAGATGGACGCCATCACTCCAGCCTACAGTGAGCTCTAGGACTCACTAGAGGGAGTCAGAAACCTCTGCAAAAAGGCACAGTCGGGGTTGGTTGAATGATTCCACAGCTAATGCACCACTGCTGTTCAAGCTCTGACGTGCCTTTACAATTGCATCCCACTGAGCTGAATTCCTTTGTTCTAGATCATGCTGCGTAGATGAGGTCCATTTCCGAGTGGGAGATTTTAATCTCAGGTTGGTTTAAAGAAGAAGAGGAGAACAGTCCAGCACCGTGGCTGAGCCTGTGCCTGCCTTTGTCTTTGTTAGTCCACGCTGCTGTGGGTACACTAGATGGCAAACTTTACACTGGAATCAGCGAGCAGTAGATATATCTGACACAACAAGAGGGATCAGATTCTTCCCAAATTGTGTTGATGAATGTCTTAATCAAAGGCTGTCCCTCTCAGGTTTCGCCTCATTGAAAAGTTATGATTGAGTGTTAATAATCTTCTATTCCACATCCATTGTGTGGAGGCCACATCAGATGGTCACTGATGTGTTAAGGGGATGATTTTGCAGTTTTGTCCTTCCACTTGGCCACGGACCATTTGAGTGTTAACTTTTTAGTTTTGAGTGATGGAAATCCCTATTGACCTTTTGCTTGTTGCAGTTTATACCCATGAGTGTGATTTCAATGAGAAAATGACTATATAAACACCAGTGAGTTTCAGGCTGCTGAAGATTTGGCCAAACATGAGCTAAAATAACAAACAACTGCTGAGAAATGTTCGGGCCGAGAGAGGAACAGTGTCTAAAACTTCCTCTGAATTTAAGACACCATAAGACGCAACACGAGAAATACCATAACACATTCATTAAAAACTCTTGCCATAAAGTGAGAACATAAACTGCACATTTCCGAGCTGACAGAAAACAGAGCCTATTGCTAATATATAAGAATGAGGAGACACCACTGGGATATGTCTACAACCCCCCCAAAAAAGGAAAAAACTCAATATTTCCAGCAATGATGATGATGCAAAGCACAAATACGGTTTCCCATTATCTCTTGTTTGACCTTTGCAACATGGCAACAATATAGTGGTGAGCCTTAAAAGGTCAGGGAAGACACAGAGGGAAAAAAAACCTGGTACACTTTACAGAGGTGTGTCCTGCAGGAATGTGTTTGTAAGTTCACAAAGGCTTCAAGTGTGTTCTCTATAGACACGTCATTTTCTTTTCAATACGGTGGAATTGTTTTGGGAAATTATGACAACTTGCTTTCAATATCAAATAATGAAATCAATATCGTAAACTGTACCCTATGGTAAACTCCTAAAGGTTACAGGATACATCTTTATGTCATTTTTTTTTTTTGCTATTTGGTCAATTAAAATTATTTATTTGCTTTTGAATGTTAGTATCAGCATTGCAGTTGCTGTGTTACATTAACCTATTCATCTCTTAAGTATTTACCTCATAGGTCAACAAGCTAATACCATGCTGCATTTTAGTATGTATGGGGTAATTCAATGTCATGTATTGATCTATGTGACTGAATAATCAAGCTACATTTAAAAGCTATTGAGGACAGATGGAATTCATTATTGTTCCATCTCTGCCACAATAGATCATTACATTCAAGTAAATCTCATCATGCATCCTGCCAGCAAATTTCAGCAAAAACAAGGGAAACCGGGCATGAAGCTCCACAGTGCTGTGAAGTCACGCTCTGATTAAAAACTTATATTAAAAGTGATAGTGATACATTATTACCTAAAGGATTTAGGGAACTCCTTCCCTTCATTTTCTGTGGAAATTAACCTGTGTTAAAGTCATCCATAGGAACAACTTCCTCTCATCATAAAAGCCACTAACACAAGATGCCCCGGGTTAACAAACAAAAAAAGCAGCAGGGCCGTTACTACTCACTTGTGAGGATCTTCCATGTCTTTTTCTCATCGTCATAGTACTGGACCAAATTGCTGGGGAGACGATCAGGTCCAGGAGGCAAACCACCCACCAGTAACAGCATTTTCTTATTGGAACGGATTCTGTAATGTCAAAAGTGTGGGTGTGGACCAGTGTTAGAAAACAAAGAACAAAACAGGTATTAAGTCTTGAAATAAAAACACCCCAAGGCCAAAATAAGCACAACCTGAACCTGCACTTTTAATTCCTTCATTTCCATAATCACTTTGATAACATTAACAGCTACTGTCCTGCATATTTTGATTTTTCACTGAATATACTCAATATATGAATGATCAGTGAATTAATAAAAGAACAAACAGATGGAGAAATTAATAACTGCACTGTACTTGAAACTATTAATCACATGATATGTGGTCATGTTTACCATGATTAACAAAAAATTTGCTCAACAGTATCCTTTTGATGTATTACCGAATGGTTATTGTACTCTAAAGATATCTTTTCAATTAGCTGTGAAGCAAAGACGGTTGCGCAGGGTGCCATGCTGGAGGCTAAAAGCGCAATTGTGTACATAAACCTGCCCATACAGTGTCTCCATTTCATTGGCTGCAGTGATTCATGTGACATCTATGAGCCAGTTGTAAGATATCTCCTGCTGTTTGTATACGATATATAACCCAAAAGCTGCATGCTTTACTGTACATTGATGACTATTATCTGGCACCTAATGAATTTCATAACAAATATACCAATTAATCACAATATGCTGTAAAAGATTAAGAGTAGCTGGCCTTTTTATTCAGTCACATTCACCTTTTTTCCTTTTCATATTGTGCTTTTTTATGCTTGAAAAATCACTGTTGTCTCGGTACATTCTCCCTGCTACTGGCCCACTCTGAAGTGTTTTGGGGTTATTCATATGCAAATGAGCCCCTGGACATAGATAATGGTGATTAATTGAGAGAGGAGAGAAACAGTGGCATGTGAAACTAATTATGAGGATTCCTGATTCTTTGCTCATTTAAGTCCATATGTGGGGATAGATATGTTCTTGTAATAATGTGGGAATAGATCCATGTAAAATTATTTCACTTTAAAATTATTTGTGTAAATTTTGACTTTCAAGTCAGAAGATTTTCAATGCCATGGATCTAATTTATGCACTTCAGAGATATATGCAGTGAATTCAAAATACTGATGCCATCACTCCTGGAAAAATTTTCAGCCTCGATTGTACCGTCAGTTCTGTAAACAAGACCTAAAAACAAGACCATCAATCAGTAAACTTACTGGCAATGTCTGTCTACTTACCAGCTGCTTAAAGTGCTGATTATGACAAACATGAAAGTAAGACATGCTTACTGGCCTATTTTTTGTGTGAGTGGGACACGTATGTCTAACATGAATATAGGGAGCATTGTCAAATTGCCCCTTATTTGCTAAAAGCTGCATTTTCTCAAATAGAATTCATACCTAATACAGAATTTCCTCCAGCTGTGTTTTATTTTTGTTCACTGTGATCCCAATAGCTGGCGTGTCTTGTACTTATATCGGAATTGTTATGTAATTATCATGTAATTCTATTGAGAGTTCAGTCACAGCATCTCAAATTATATTCGTAAGAGTTGCTACACATCGAACACATAACCTTTGCCTTGTTTCCTGCACCTTGTTTTCACTGATTAGAAAGCAATTACACGTGTGGGGAAATAAAGAATTGTTGTTTTCTTCACTAAAACATAAGGTAACCTTGTAATTATAGATACAGTGTACCATAGAATAGATCAAGCTCCCTGACAGGTGGTGTTCTTGTACAGGAAAGCCCCAACAATCCTCATTAACTTGGCCTCACACCTCACATCTCTGACTGACCACCTACATGGTGTGGACTACACAGGTGGTGGGACAAGTACTTAACTGAGTGGGCAATACTTGAGCCAGCAATTTCTTCAGATTTAAAAAGTGGGAGGCATTTAATCACCTTCCATGCACTCTGAAACAGCTCAGTGCTGTGTGTGTGTATGTGAACTCATGTCTGTGTGTTTCCTTTTTGAATCTGTGTATGTTTGTCTGTCTTATCCTCACCTGCTGGCCACGGTCTGCCTGCAGTGCTGCCTGAAGGGCATTAGGTGGTAGTTCATGGCATCCAGGAGTAGTTTCTGGCACACAGGGTCACTCCTCATGAAGTCAACAGACTGCACCCTCTCCACCAGCTCTGGAGCAGGTATAAGGGCAAAGCGCAGCCTCTTCATAAGGTCCGGCGCATAATGCATGCGAGTCTCCCGGTCATGCTCCAGCCAGAGGACTGACATCTGGAACAAAGCCAGCTCTGACTCCACCGGAGGTGGCAGAGCATCTAGCATAGCACACATCTCCTCAAAGTTCAGCAGCAGCACATCCTCCACCAGGTACTTGTTGGCCAGCTTCTTGGTCTCATCCAGTCCATGCAGTGCAGCAATCTTGCAGATCTGCTTGTAGTTCTGCACAGAGATCTGGTCGTTGAGGAACTGCACGCTGAGCTTGGTAATCTGGGGGATGTTGAGGATCTTGCTGACTGAAAGCACCTCTTCCACTGTGTCCAGGGAAAGAGTCACGTTGGCAGTGTAGAGGTACTCCAGCACTAACCGTAGTCCAATGGAGGAGCAGCCCTGGAGTACCAGGTTATTGATAGGCCTGGCAGTGGGGGTCACCAGCTTGTCATCAGGAGAAGATGAGGGGGTCCCACTGCTGCCCTGGTCCCCTTTGCTCCCCTCATTGTTGATTGCGTTATGGGAAGAGAAGAGAGATCTGAAATACTGGGAGCAGGATGCAAGCACAGCTTTGTGGCAGTGGAACTGCTGTCCCTGGGCAGTGAGAGTCACATCACAGAAAAGCTGTTTTCTCCATAAGAGATTGAGCCCGTGCAGCAGGGTGTCACTGTGTGTTGGGTCAAAGGTGGATGTTCTATCACCCGATCTGGACATGACTTCCTGACTGTGAACGCCACCTAGGCAACAAATAAACCATGGAAGCCATTTACCTCAGGTCATTTATTTGCACAACAGACGTCGCCTACAGATGCCACAAGTCTACGATTACAATAGAAAACGATTTCTTGAGTAAGTTAATGAACAGATCTCGAGTCCATCCAGCGAGGAATAACCGTCATGCCATGCCTGCAGGCGAGAATCTACATCCAATACGGCTTCAGTCGCTTTCAACTTTGAGCTCTGGTCGTAAAGCAACAAACAAAAACGCAGCAGTTCCCACAGCGTGCCACTCTTATTCATTCTTAACTCAAGAGCAAGATGATTTAAATGGAGGCTGAGGTTTTGAAGGGCGCTGTCAAAACAAAACGGGGATACGGAGATGCTGCAGCGCTTTCGCCCCCCTCGGTAACGCGGCTGAAGTTGCCGGATAAGGAAAAGCGACAACCGCCACGGTGGACGGATAACATGCAGCATTCAGCTAACACTTATCCCTTCTCCTATCTTACTGCACACCCACACAATGAGGACATTACACATCGCACAGATTTACGGAGTCATACAAAAGCAATTAGTTTGCCTCCCGAGCCGTCAGCAGCAGCACGGGCGCGTTTCGCTTTTAGCCTACCTGAGTTACGCGGACGTGAGTATCGAAAAATATTCACTGAAATGCAGCTTTCGCTAAAGTTAAATGTAACATGCATCTCTGCTGTTTCTACAAAAGCTATTTCCATGTGCGTAATGTGTGTAAACTTGACACAAGCGTGCTGTAACGTTGTCGCCAGATTCACTAAAAGCGCCTGTCACAACTAAATGATGTGAGCAGCTCGCCTGAGAAGGAGCCAAACTTACCTGACTTCAGCTCTTGACAAAAAAAAAGAAAGTAAGCTTCGGGTTCCCAAAAATAATCTCACTTGAATTTTCCTTTGTTCTCCTTTAAAGAAATTTTCTTTCCTTTAAAGTCTATGGTCGGTGATTTCTCTAAATAACCATTGATTCCAACTCATAAAGTCACTATTTCAGGTTATTTGTTGACGTTGATCATTTGTTCTTCTGAATTAACAAGAAGTGTGTGAGTGTGTGAGAGGGAGCTGTGCTTTCTGCAAGAGAAGAAGAAGAAGAAATATACGTGTGACAAATTATGCTACCAAGAAACAACACATCATTATCCTTGGGCCTGGGGCTCAGTGAGTCGTAACGAGAGTAATAGGAAATCCACGGTTGGGGAGAGAAACGGTCGTGCATGGCCGGTGGAGAGAGACCATGCAGGGGTATGGATGCTGGAGAGACTCGCAAAATTATGGCTCAAGGCTATTGTAAAAACTGTCGAGCGTAAATGACTGCGATTTCAAACATCTATGGAAGAAAGAAAAGAGAAAGGGGGAGAAAAACCGAGTCTTTCCCTCGCTGTTATAGAGAGAACCGTCAAGTTTTAGTGCGCATTGCTAATTAGTCAATTTCTCTCTGCCTTCACAGCCCGACGACTTTGCTGCTGAGCTGAAACTGCTAATTTCTGGGACCAGCCTTTTTTTGGCTGTGAACTGGATGGATGAATGGCTTGTCTCGCACAAATGACAAAAAGCCCCTGCCTTAATCTCCATCGCCAAAATAACCCCTCATCTCATTCTGCTCCTGCTAGTCCTTCAAAAGAAGGTGCTCTACACAAACTCAAGTTTTGCATCTGTGTCATAAATACCACATGCACTACACAATGTTCACACGTTATTTATTATGTCGAATTAAAGCATACACCTCCCCTTTCATTTCTGTATTGCAAATGCACAACATAACACGCACCCAAAGTGATGTAAAGTTATTAAGCAGGAAAATAAAGTCAGGCATAACGTACAGTGTTTTCATGTACTGATATCTTGTCTGATCAGGTCATTGTTTCACTGCCTGAGGCTGCAGGCCTGCAAAACACAAAGGGTTGAAACCTAATATAACATCCATCAGTGCACAGTAGTACAGTGCTGTTTCTGAAAGTCCTTTAACCTCCATACACCCACAAAGTGGGCCACCAAATGGCTGATGAATCAATGAAAATCAAACTCCTTGTTGTCTTATGTGGATGTCCACTTGACCTTATGATGTGATTCATAGCACTCTATCACAAACAACCAATAAACTAAAATCCCCAAGGTACTTCCAGTTTCGTATTATACATCCAGTTACTGTCATCATATTTTCTGGTACCTTCATTTACTTCAACCACATGATACAAACTCCCTTCAGTTCTATCCAGCTCCTGTCTGAGGTTTGAGGTCTAAATGTCTCAGAGCAACATTTAAAAACTGGGAAACAAACCCGCCTAATCTTGTGATCTAAGTTAAGACCATATCCTCCCTCTGACGTTGTTCATCAATAATAAGATAATGTAATCCTAATCATTAGTAGCCTGACAGGAAATGGTTGCGGGTTCAACAACATTCTTACAGATCTAACCAAAACAACACTTAGAAATGACTTATTAGGACAGAATAAACTGTCAATTAAATAAAGAGCTCAATTAGAGTAAAGAAAACTTACATGCAGGGCTCCCGTGGGACCAGAAGTGACAGATACTTCACAAGTTATGAAATGACAGATAGGGATAAACGGGTTTGTTCATGTACTATGAAATAGAGCAACACCATGCTAGCGTCAAGCAGTAACAGGCCACATATAGGTAGCTTTTATAATAGATGGAACCCAAACAGAGCTTGATGTTTGAGTGTTTGACAAGCACGCAGCCTGCATATCCCCCCCTTGTAGTTATACTGAGCAAATTCATTCTACATGAACTCTGTGAGATGACTGATTAGATTGTGAGCTGCATCTCAAATAATAATCATCACTGAAGGGAAACTATAATACTGTAGTATTAATTAGTGGTTTGAAACAACTAAGAAAGCAGTTTGTATTGGTGTTTACTGTTATTATTCTGTCTGTGCCTCATTTTCACTTGACACAGCAGAGCATTACAGTAGTCCACTGTATTTCACTTTGGAGTTGCATACTGTTATCTTTGCTAGCACTCAGTTAGCACTACATTACCCAAGTCTCGAGCGTGCTGTTCTAATGCAATAAAATGACCATTTCCAACTCTTTCAGCTCTTTGCAGCAACTCAGTCTCCTGAGGCCACTGGTCTTCAGATTGCAGGGCGTTTATGGTTGTAAGTTGTTGCAGTGTGCAGAGGGAGGGGGTGGGGTGGGGGGGTCATCAGATAAGAGAAGAATTTCTAGACTAATTAAACCCTTTGAGACAAAGAATCACACCACAGTGATTTACAACTCTCTGTACCAGTTAACCCAACTCATATTTATCTGTCATATTACTCAGATACCATATCTACCTCTATGGCTAAAAAGTCTTTTTGTCCTCAACATTACGGGAACATGAGAGGGGAATAGATTAGAATAAATGACAGTAACATGAGATTTAAATACTGTCGTTCACTCATGAGTTTTCATAGAGACAGCTACTAAAAAAGGTACACAAAGATCCCAGCCACTGATTATCTACTGCATACAGAGAAATAGATTAATAAGATCCTTATTTTAGTACACAATTTCCTGTGTAATCCTTACATTGTAGCATAAATATCTCACAGTTTATAACATAAAAATGAAACTACACAACACAAACCATAGACCTCTTTGTGGACTTGAATAACTGATTAAAGAGTGAACATTTAATCTAATCAGTGCAATGGAACAAAACAAAAGGAGAAGCTCCAAAGTTGTGAATAGCAAAGTCTACCAGGCATAATTCCTTTTGCTGGCTGCTGCAGAGGGGTATGCTAAGATAGAAAGTATTATTTTCCTAAATGGAAGGTGTCAGATGGTCACGGAAATGTGATCGGCTGTTCAAGATCACTGCTTCCCATCTGCAATTTGTGACGTGTGAAAGATTCAGCCCAAATGTGCTCACCAAGCGTAAATCCTCAGCACTTTCTCTTATCATGGAAAAGCAAGATAACCAGCTGTTTACAGATCAGAGAACATATCATATTAATATCATGGAGAGGGTGATAGCATCTTGTTTGTAAAATATTTTGTTAACTAAGTGTGGTGTGGTATGGCAACCTATAAAGTGAAAGTTGTAATTTATGTGTTAGTGAAACTGTTATAGTTTAAAGGTTTTTGTCTGATAAAAAATATTTAAAGGGGGCAAAACAGAAGATGCTGCAGGAAGCCTCTTTAAAGAGACTTTAGAGAGGCAAAATTAATACACACTGCAGGCTACAGTAAATACTAAATTTTAGAGCAGCATTATATCCATTATATCAGCAGTTAGATTTAAATTAAATACTCCCCCCAATTCCAGTTAACTATATGCCTAAACACAAGCAAGGATTCTTTCGACTCAATATTCATCTCCATGCATCTTATATGACCTTATAAGGTATGTGTGAACTTATATTCTAATGTGATATGACTGCTTTGTATATGGAAACAGGGGTTAGAGGTTTCGACTGGGAGATCAAGAGTCCCAACAAACTAACTGTTTGTGGCAACAGTTGTACCAGTTTGTAATCTCCTGAGAGTAGCTTTGACTTTAAATAAGACCATTTGAAGCATCAGTTTAATTTAGAAAGGGGAGGAGATGGTGATAGGGTCAGGTAAAGTCCAACATTACTGAAAGCTTATCCTGATGAGTTTGGAAATGTGAACAGATGCAGCTGTGTTTACCTGATTAAATATTTTTTTACATATATTTTGACATTGGGGCTGATTAGCATGTGCTCGTCATCTCAGTCAAAGTCAGTCAAAGATGATTCATAAAACGTCCACAGTGTAATAAATTGCAGCCGCTTATATTTGCCATTCAGGGAGTACAGGAGGCCTGCTGTTTGAAACCCCTAGATCCCCACACATGGCGTAGCCACCACAGACACGGCTCAGAGAGTCAGTCGGCAGCCGGGAGGTGAGCAAAAAGGAACAGGCGGTGTCCCCTTCAGAGTGAGCACAGGAGTATGTGTGTACTGTATGTGTGTGTGTGTGTGGCATTTCTCAAATGACAAAAAGAATACCAGTTGTGCAGTTCAGGTGGGAGGAGACATGCAGGTGGTATGGAGACTCACCTGAGGGAGAGTCTGGGCTGCTGGGACCAGGGCTGTAGCGGAGACCTGGAGATGTGTAGGGGCCGCGGGAGGCCACCGTGCCGTGGAGGAGGTTTGGGGGCTGGTGGGAGAGGGGGCTGATGTTGCGCATTCTCCCCAGCGTGATGCATCTACCTTCAGGGTGGCAGCAGGCGTGGAGTGGGGTGCGATGGAGCGAACACGGGCTCAGTGGCGCGGTCACCTAGGGACGCTGAAGCTGCTGTAGCAGGACTGATAGTTATTCCTTGGGAGAATTGCAAGATGAGCCCCATTGTATTAGCACCCCCTTCGACTAAATCTGTATCAGTGTTCTCAAGCCTTTAAAGAACAATGCTGGGGTGCAAAATATCTGACACTTTTATCTGAGAAGCAAACGCAGGATGCTTTAAAGTTACATGTTTAACAAAAGAAATATAATGTAGAACTGACACATATAATTTTTTCTCTTGGAAAAAAAAGAGTAAAATACAATAATAAACAAGGTTTCTCCAATTTATATTCTAAAGTGTATGTTTCACTGTGAATCAGAATTACTGTTGTCAGAGTTAAACTTCAGTAAATTCCTTTGGCATTGGGAAGACAGCAAATTATTCCATACTGATTTGAAATTCTCAGACATTAAGCTTTTTAATTTCCCAGCCATACTTTTGTGTTGCAACTGTTTGAGTCGTATGTTTCTGAAATTCTCTGTGTCTAATATGGTCAGCACTCCCAATTATTCACTCCACTGACAAGTGAAACAAATGGGACCAACCAGTGCATTCTGTATTATCTACACCCCTTGGATTCCCTGACAATAATTAATACAATGGCAAGCTGCTGTTACCAGCCCCGACGACATGAGCTCAACAACATAAGCTCTCCCTTTCCAAGAGCTCTTGAGAAGAAATTACAACTGGCGGTGAGGTCATATACATTGTGGCCACTAGCAGCCAGGTCATATCACACAGTATTGTAGATAAAGGTCGTATTCTAGGGTGCTGTTAACATCACTGGGTTATTACTCACATCATTACACCATCAATGTAAGGTACATGGAATATGTCAAGAATAATATGTATGTAGCCCTGACCATAGTGATATACACAGCCTTTAATAGCAAAGGCTGTCCAATGTATATCAAGGGACTTCATTAATATGCCACATGATCTTACTAAAGCAGCAATGCTGACCACCTCGTTGGTATGGTCACACACCATTATGTAGTGTTTCTTCATTTGCTCATAATACACATGAACAGGAAAACTAATATATCACAAGTAATGTAAGCTGTGAGTGGTAATTTAGGTTTATATTTTTCCAATAGAAACACTTGTCTCATGATATAGCAATAGTCAACTGATCAATATGTCCTTTCGAGGAGTTGTCATATAACAATAGTAAGCCCTCTTATTTTAGCCTACGAGGATATTAACAGGTTTTTTTAATTATAGAGGAGCACATTCCCCCAACATCCATTAAAGGAATGCCACGCTAATTTTAAATCCTCGCAGCAGGCATTTGCATCAACAGAAGAAAAAGTGGATGAGTTTCTCTTTAACAGCTGTAATTTGTGTTTTCCAATCACCATGCTGATTTCTGCTCATTATACTCCGGTTTCACACCGGTAAGTGAGCAAAGTTTGGATTGATTGACTCTAATTAACTAAAAAATGTTCCAAGCCATGGATTTATTATCATGCTAGCTAGCCACAAATGTCAGAGACTTTCACAAATTATTATCCTGTTAAGATAAATATCTTTGAAATCAAACGAGTGTGGAAATACAAGGAACATGTATTGTTATACTGATGAATTTGTTTGGCATGTTTTCTCAGAGTTCCACATTAAAGACTCACCTGGGCAAACACACTGTTCCAGTGTATTGTTAAGCTGTGCAGTCTGACTGAATGACAGACGCTGTAGTCACCTAAACTTTAAAGGAACTCTCTCATTAATAACCCACTGCAGAGTAAAACTACTGTCAGGAATGAAGTGGATAAAGTCTCAAATTTTGTACTTAAAGAAAATAAATTAATATCTTCTTTAAGATATTAATACTTACCATATAAAGCAGTGCAGAGTTGCCTGGTCCACTCTATGCTAACAGAGGACCTATTCCCCCTAGCGTGCTACAAAACTTGGCAGAATCTTTCTCATTGATATTTTAGACACAGTGGCACCGCTCTCCACTCACATTCTTTCCTTGACTCCATCAGCTCCATGGCTCAACTCTCTACTTGCTCGTGAACAAAGGCACGGCGGGTTGAGTGGACACCTGCATTTTTCCTTGTTTTTAAAAAGATCTCAAAACAGAATTTTGGTTAGCTTGAGAAGACAGAGCTTTGCTCTTGCTCTGATTCACTTGGCTTCACACCAGTGATCATAAGCATTCACTGAAGTGAATCCAAATGAAACGGGCCCATTGTCTGCATGGTGGCGCCAGGATGAAAATGAAAAAGATGCTGCCTGTAAATCAGATTTTCCCGACATGTCTCTTGCAAAATATGCTTTTATACTAAAGTACAAAAATATTGTAAACCAGCTTTTATGTATCACAGAACACAACACAGTGAGACTGCACTGTATATTTCATCCTCATCATAACTGAAACAAACATCTAACATAGAGGAAAATATATCTCAGCTGTCCTATAGTCCCATCAGTATTTCCACAGTCCACCCTCTTTTAGAGTAGCAGCATTTAGGTGTGTGCACTTTGAGGCACGCCTGCAGATAAATGCGATGACATCTAGTTGTGGCTCGCTTTCATTTATTTAGGGGATTGATTAGATGCAAGGAAAGCAGATAAATGTGTTGGGGTGGTACTTTCTTTTGACATATTACCATATAGTCAGTAAGGAATATGAGATAGACTGAGCATTTTTCTCTTGAAGTTGCTTTTGGAGATCTAGTGGCATCACATCTTTGCGAGTGACTGGTGAGAGGTGCAACAGTAGTAGTAATACCATTATGCTTACATGTTTGTAAATGTTGTAATTATATAGGTAGAATATTTAAGTTCAAAGCTACAGAGGAAAACCTTTTTTTTTCTTTTTGTAAAAAAGACACTATATATGTTTGAATACATTATTATTTTCCTACCAAAATTATTTGTAATATTCCAATTGACTGAATCACAATAACCCTTAATTTGAGATGAAATGTTATGGTCATGTTAGGATACTAGGCTGAACAATGTTGTAGTCAATTATGTCTTTCTTAGGTTGTTGTGTTCACACTGCCCCCTTCTGTTTCCAGAAGCAGAAGAGTCATCCGACATATCAACACAACAACAGCATCTCTATCAACCAGAGACAGATTGCAACACATATTTCTTAGGAGGAGCCCAAAAGCATCATCACACTACTAAAATCACACAAAAAAAAATCAACAGCTCTTTTGAGGATTATAAGGCCAATATTATTTACTAAATTAAAAATATGGTATAACCATGGTGAAATTGATACAAGTATTGTTCATCCAGAAACATTTTTAGTTAACTTTAAAAGTCTATACGGAACAGGAATTAGTTTTGTGCACCATTAGTATGACATTGTAGAAACATGATGAAACAAAAATCAATTTTCCACGAGTACTAAATGTGATTCAGTTAAGATTTCAAATTGAAAACAGTGTTTCCCCAGGGTTCTTTAGAAAGCCAGTGGATAGTGCGCACACAACATCCTTTTGTGCACACTATTTACCCCTGGATTGCTTCGGGCTAATGTCTCAATAATTTTCCCTCCTTTCTCAGGTCCTTCCCACAAAGGACTTAACTAATGATCCATGGACAAAATGAAGCATTTAAATTTATTCATTAATCATTCATCTCCAGCTCATTGAAAATGCTAAACTTCCACAAAATTAAGATTGAATATTGAAAAGTGATTGAGGGAGACAGCTTTCAGTGAGTGAGGCAAGTGAAAGAGTACAAGCTGTGATAACAAAAACAGGGTCTTTCAAAGAGACAGTGGTCTTCACCTGGACATGGTCAAGGTGGCCAAGGTGTACTAAGTGCTAGTTAAGGTCATGGGTTTTCACTAGTTGTAATTAGATCTTGGAATCTGGAGAAGCGTAGAATTTCTGTCAACACTGCCTGTAATTATTCTCTTTTCCAATTAATGGTGACATAGATTAATTATCTGATGAGGCAAAGCCAATTGCAATCATTCACCCAGCTAAAATTAGATCAGTCCTGACAGCAGCATGAAAGTCACCTGTTTCATTGTTATGGATTTGCTGCAAGTAAAGAGGGAGGAATAGTGAAGCGTGCTAGGGTAAGTAAGTTGTCTGGTACAGGTGAATGTCCAATTACACTGCTGTTTGAACTGAAGGCATCTACTCATTCGATCCACAGGCATCTGGACTGACTTGTTTGTTCACCCTGGCATCACTGGTGGTAGTAGAGTCATCTGTCAAGGATTGCAGGAATGTGGAGATGTGCTGAATATCTTCTAACAACCCTTCCTGTTTAAATAAGGGACAAACAGAATAAATGGAAACAAGCTAATTAAGGAAATGCTGTCTTTGTGTCGAAAGGCAATAACACAAACTCTTAACTCTGTATGCATCCCACACACAGCTGATGGTTGCTCTGCAATTGTGAGAGTAAAGTTACCATCTTGTTCTTATTTTTGTGGGGAAGGAGAGCAAGAGGCTCCTGGTGAACCACGTCCAGGTTCAGTGCTCTTCTGTTTTAAAAACCTCAGCATCCAGTTTTTCTATTAAACTGCCTGGCACTGTCAACCAGCTTGGGAATCTGAACCGGCCTAGCCATGCAGAAATTCTCTGACTAACAATTATATCAGCAACAGGATCTTGGATTACTGTCCCCTGGGACTGGGGCAGTGGGCGTCTGCTCCAATCATTACTGGCCATTCAACAAGGCTCTGCACTGCTCTCCGCTGTTAGCCATTGTCAATTATGCCATCCCTAGTGTAAACTCGCAGAACACAAAGCTGAACTGCCAGTTCTGGCAGGAGTGTAACAGGATGACAGCCCGCCACCCCCTCCCCCTCCCCCTCCACACTCACACACTCCCACCACCAACCCCCACCTCACTCCCGCCCACCCTAGGGTTCCCCGGCCTTCCTCCCCTCAAGCTACTTTCGAGAAAACTGCCATTTGGTATCTGATTCAAGCACGCCTTAGCCGTGAAAGCACTAACCTGACCTCTCTTATGTTCTGCTCGTGGGGTTAAGTAGACATGATGGATTAGTATAGGCCTCGTCAGGATTCAGCGTCGTTTAGCTTAAGTTACAATTGATATCAATTATCAATTGTGATTCCTTCAACTGTTTCTTACAAAGTGGCAACCATATTAATAATCTGTGTATAATATAATTGCGATTCTCTGTGGCTCACACTAATCCATGGAAATATCACATGCACTATCACTATCTACATATAGTCAGTGCATTTCTTTGTGGATCATAAGATCATATTAACAGTCTTAATATTTAGATAATCATCCAGATTGCATGTTTATGACTGCTCACAAATTAATAAAGGGTTTTTTTCTTTTCTTTTCTACATGTGCACTTTTTGGAGGATAGAACCTGAGCTGGACTGTTCATGAGGAGCCTTTTTAAAGTGAGAGTTGCCTGCTCTGATGGACCCTGTGCTGAGCTGTGACGGGTGACGGTGTGGTGCGCTTGAATACACCAGCTCTTTTGTCCTTCACACTCTGCAGCTCTCTGATAGCTCCTCCCCCTACGGTGCCCTACTCCTCCCTGCCTTGAGCTGTGATCTGCTGGGGCCTTTTGAGGCTGGGCCAGTGAGACATGGCTGCTCCCTGTAATGTCTGGACCAGACCCATCAAAAAAACATGTCAGCAGTCGGAGGAGGAGGAACTGAGAAGGAAACCACTTAATAGTTTTTTCATGGGGTACTCCCATGGAAAACATTTAATCAAATCTGAACATATTTTGCCTTGAGCATATCTGATGAAGCTGAACTTGAATTTTGGTAAACAACAAAAACAACACAAAAACTACAGATTTCAGTGGACAAACATGGATAGTTAGGAGTTTGGAGTGCCCTATTGTTACGGCAAAGCAGAAGTAAAAAGGGTATGAAAGTAGTTCATAGTATGGTTGCATGCCACCTGGCTCTGCAGCAGTGCTGGACAGGGCATTTCATAAAGATTCATCACTGTCTCTCTGTCCGCTTTGACCTCATCTCACATCACAGCACAGATTAGACACCGATTATCCTCTAAATGAAGATCCTTACTTTTCAACCTTGCAGAATATGTAGCTACTCTTCTGCAAGACAGACAGAAGGTTATTCTGCTCACAAAGAAGAGGCTGTAACATAGATGTCTTCCGTGCGGTCTAATGAACTTACTCTGTATTAGCCGTAAAAGCTACAAATGCCCCTGCTAAACGGGAAACAGGCTCAAATGTTAATGCAATGTGACCAAGCACAATGTGTTGTGTATATAGAGTTATCTAGAGACAGAGCTAGAGCTAGCCTCAGACACGGAGTCACTGCAGAGGCACTCTAGCAGACACATCATCCATCACATCAGTCCGTGATCTGATGAGTGAATGTATAGACTGTAATGTAAGAGTGGTGTCTTTAACTCCACCATAGCAGCGAGGCACAAAGCCTCGGTGGATATTTGCCTGGCTGCCCTTGCTTGGCAAAGAAGACACAAGGCAACTGACTAGCCGGATGAGGCTCAAACAATGCCAAGCATAACATGGAATTACTGTAGTATGAAAAGAATATGCTTCCATCCGGTAGAATACCTACACTGGGATAAAAGCTGAATAAAAGGGATTTACCATTTAAAAGAATAGTGACAGTTTGTGAAGTTTCCCAGCCTGTTTTACATGTATATGTACATATACCTGGGCTGTTTTTATTTTCTGGTTGGTCTCTTGAGAGAGAGCCTGGCAGCGGTCCAGTTCAGCCTGGCTGTAGAGGTGGCGTTGTTTGAAGTTTTTCACCGATTCTTTGTGCATCCTCTTCTGCAACAAAGAGAGCTAGGGGGAGAGAAGGCAGAGAAAAGGAATTGGTAAGGCAGGAGAGGAAATTAATGGCAGTGTTCAAGAAGAATGATGGAGGGGAATAGAGAAAGCAGTCAATAGCCCATTCTGCAGTACACGGGCCTGACAGGAATTTCACAGTCTCTTGGTTTCTCTGCCCACTCGTGTGCACTCATCAGAAACCAGTCACATCTGGCTGCCAGGATGGGGGGTTAATTTTCTCTAAATGCTTCAGCAGTTTTGTTCTAGCCGAGGCAAACTCTGTGACTGCAAAGCTGATGAGTAAAATATTTCTACTTCACCCAGTTTAACTTTATACCAATCCCCTCAAGACATATTTTACACATACACACAGAGTCATGAACCCCCCACTGAAACCAGAAATTATTCCTAGTCTCTTGGAAAGACATGCTGCTTGCTTTATTATTTGAACACAGTTTCAAGCAAAGAGGTTTAAATTCTGATAGATGCCATTGCTTTTCTTCCCCCTCCATCTCTCTACTCTTCCTACAAAGCTTATCATTGCTTGGCAATGTGTTCCCCAGTGCATTGAAAACTAAAGCGAATTAGCTCAGTCATCAGCTCCTGAAGGAAAGACAATAACAGGAATGCTCTTTATGGTGTACCCTGTTAAAACCCGAAAGCTAAAAGCCTCCACATAAACAAAGCAGTGCTTATATGTACAGTACAATCAAGAGGATTTTTAAAAGAATGGCACATACAGACAGTGTTATCAGATACTAATTAAATGTGCATTTGTTTTATTTACAAATGTGAATTTTGCTCATTTGAACATATTTATACTTGTTGAATTTTGATGAAGAGATATCCTCACATAAATACATTAACAATACAGTGCCCTCTGTTTGTGTGTCTTTATTGGACAAAAAACAAATAGCACACAAGTCTTTGTATACCCCGAAATGTGCAACACGTTAAACTGTGTGGCTAAATGAAACTGTGGAGTTGAGTAAAATTAATCATATCTGAAAGAAAGCTGCAATCTGCAAAAACAAGATAAGTGTTACACATGATCCTTTGTAGTTTGGGAAAACGCTACAACTAGCACATTTATGTCACTGTCATGTCACATTTATGCCTAAAGGTCCCCAAACTTTGCTGTTAAAAATGTTGATGATGATAATCATAATAATTAGAAGAGTGCACTCAGTGCAGTGCAGTCTCTGCCAGTGTTACAGTCAAGATGACTGCAAAAAATAACAAAAAACATGTTGTTTTGTGCCTGACTTTAGTGGATAACAACAAGGTATGGAATTCACCTGCAGACCAACTTTCTCTGTGGATGTCAATGTCTGAGCTCAACAAATGATAAAATGTGGCCTAGAGCAGACTAGTTAATCCTAATTTTAATTTAGCCTATTGCTGAACATGCCTATTGCTAGGCTGTCCTGAGCAGAAACACAATTCCAAACTGAAGCGGTTGCTGATGGCTTGCAGCCCCTACTGGCTGGTTGAGAGGAGAGAGGAGTCAGCACTCAATGGCAATAGAAAACAGAGCAGTGAATAAAATAGAATTTTTAAAAAGAGGTCATTGAGGTTAAATGTGCACAAAAAACACTAAGCTGATGGTTCCTGTTGTATGCTAGATCACATGTGGACAACTGCACACACACACAAACATACTAACAGATGCACGAGCCTCTCCAGGCTTAGACCTAGCAGAGATAATACTACAACTCCATCAGTGGTGAACTTTACTGATGCAAAAGCAGTAATACTGCAATAGAGAAAATAATCCACATCTACAAGTGAAAGTCCTACTTGGAAAACTTGTATAAAACTATTATTACCAAAAGGTACCTTAAGTATAAAAAGTACTAATTCTGCAGGAAAATGCTCCATGGTTTTTATAATATGATATATCATATTAATCCATGAATATGTTATACTATATCATATTAATGGATTATTATTAATGATGCATAAATTTGTAGCTTTGCAGCTATAACAGCTTCCACTCTTCTGTGAAGGCTTTCCACAAGATTTTGGAGTGTTTCTGTGGGAATTTTTGCCCATTCATGCAGTAGAGCATTTGTGAGGTCAGGCACTGATATTGGAAGAAAAGGCCTGGCTCAAAATCTCCGTTCCAGTTCATCCCAAAGGTGTTTGATGGGGTTGAGGTCAGGGCTCTGTGCAGGCCAGTCAAGTTCTTCCACACCAAACTCATCCAACCATGTCTTTATGGAGTTTGCTTTGTGCACTGGGGCACAGTCATGCTGGAATAGAAAAGGGCCTTCCCCAAACTCTGGCAAAAAGTTGAAAGTATAGCATTGTTCAAAAGTCTTTGTATGCTGAAGCATTAAGATTTCCCTTCTCTGGAAATAAGGAGCCCAGCCCAACCCCTGAAAACCAGTCCCATAAAAAGGTGTGTCTTAATACTTTTGTTTATATGGCGTACATGATGTAGTGTGATGATGAAGTGTTTGTCTTGAAAGCATAGTAAGGTTTTAAACTTGTCAACTTCACTATATGTGAGGGATGCCTGCTCTCAGGATTATATTTCCGTAAAAGGATACTTAAGAGATGATTTTCTTTGTGTCCCTTAGTGGAACATAATAAGAGAGATTATGGATTCTTCAAACCCACAAATGATGGGCATCTCACACACATGCATCAATGTTCTAATCTCTCAAATGATCCTGACTATGTTAAATGCATTCACCTTATTGCCTCAAGTTACAAACAAATCAATTAAGGGCAATCACTTTGTGTACATAAACATAAAATGTGAATGTTATAAGGATAATGAACATTTAAAATAGAAAAGAAGAGTGATTGGATGTTCCTGTTCAAATCAGATTAAATGCCACAGGCCTGCATCTACATTACAAAAACATTTTTGATTATAAGCTTGTTATAAAAACTAAATTCAGGCATAAAACACTAGCCAAGAGGCTGCTGTTGTAGAAGTGTAGAGTCGAAACAAACAAAAGTGAAGGCTGAATCCGGAGTAAAAGAAAATCAGGCTTTGATCATGAGCGTGGAAAATCCTGTCCACAGGATTTTATTTTTGCATGCATTTTTCACTTGATAACATTCATGCAGTTAGATGAGGAATTGCTCAAGTAAAGGTATTAGTCATTTTTGGAACAAATAATATGTATTTTTCATTGCAGGAATCCATGTGGCTTCTCCTGGTGCTATGGTTGTCATGTGTAATTCTATTCCAGTTAAATAGTGTCAAAAACTATAAAGATTAAACTGAAAAATGCTGCTGAGGTGTCTCCCACAACTAGTTAACACCTCTGGTGCTATTTTTGCACTGAAGGCACATTCATTGTCTGATCTTAACCAGTGTTTGCTGATGATCCCTAACCAATGGTGTGTGTTAGCTGTGGTGAGCAGAGGCAATTTTGCAACGCCGCAATAATAACACGTTTCACCTCTGAACACCTCACAAAAACTATAATCAAGAAAACAGAAAGTAAAGTATTTACATGTACCATCAACCTCTCTCTTTACTCCCCTATGTGGCAAAATGACACAGCTATCATTACATTATGTCTCATCCATCATCCTCCTCCACTCAAGTTATCTCATCGTTATTAGATTGCTGCAGTAACCTCCTCACTGGTTGCCTAACTAAAACCTTCTTAAAATTACTGCCCGTGCAAAGAGGAGCTATCTAGTGCGAAGAAGAACAGCATGGAATAGAACATGAAGGAGCAGAACACAGGATAATAGCACGCAAATCCGAAATTATAAAAACTAATTAAAAAGAGAGGGTGTTGGAGGGGGTACAAAAGGTTAAACCTTACCTGTGTGTAATAATTAAAAGATTTATGTGCATAGTTTTTCTCGCTCAGTGTAGACACTGCCTCCTGTTTGGCCTCCATGAGGGTCTTCTGAAGACCTTCGTACTCATTTGCCAGCTGTTCGTTCTCCTTCAGTGCGAGTTTTAGTGCTTCCTACACAAAAGAGAACAAGAGGTTAAGTAAAACAGTAAAAGTAAGTAACAAAGTTACCGTATTTATTAAATAACCACCAAAACACAAGCAGAGAATATACTGTAACTGTAACTATACTGTAATTGTGACATACCAACATTCCATTGCAGGGCTCAACCAATGCTTTTTTTCAGAGCCAATACCAATACAGATTATTAATAATCAAGACCAGATATATATCTCAGATATAATCTCTGGAAATGAGACACATCTGCTTTAAAAGTGAAAGAATAAAAACTGTCAAAGTTCAGAATAACCAGAGATGCAATATAACTAAATACAATTTCAATGAGACCCAGAGTGAGACCACATACAGTGGTGACTACATACAGAGAGGATGCTGCATCAGAGCCAAAGTAGCATACTTCTAAACTGGTGACACATGGAGTTTTACTCTCACTATCCTGATTCAGATCAATTCAGAGTACCTGTTAATACTGGGCACTGATCTAATATCAGTTGTATATTTTCAACAAAATGTATAGATATACAGTGTAGTTATGTATGTATAAACATAATGTTTACAGAAACATATGAATGAATCAGTAAACTGTATGTCTTGCTGTGCAAATTGCACTGAATAAATTTTATGTAAGGTAACATGAGGCCAGGGAGGGACTGCTGCTGTGATGCTAAAAACTTCAGCTAGTGTTCCACTGTGACTAAATGAATCTGAGATCTGATATCGTACACAGTCTTATAATGATATTAACGAGGTCAGTAATAGGCCTGATCTGGTGCATCTGATTGGTGTATCCCCAACTGTCACTGATATTAAAAAGACTTACATTATAACCAAGAACCACTTTAATGTGAATTCTACAATTAGAGCAACTAGTATCCGCAAATGAATTTGTGTTAGTACGATGACCATTTTACTAATATGGTTGCAGTAGGCCACAGCTGCATTGGCAGAAGAACAACTGCTGAGGCTGTATATATGTAGTTCGGTACAGATGTAAAATACTTAGTGAATGATCATGCAGAATACTCACAATGTGCTATGTAGAGATAAGCAAGAAAAGATTTTATAGAAAGAAGGGAAAGAGAGTCAATATACAGTCCCGTACTTACTGTGAGGTAACATCACAATGACCATTTACAAGATATCATTGACCTGCCATTTGTGTGTACAATACATTACATGCTATGTGTATTTGTGATGTTAATTAATACACAAATAACAGGCATACAACAATGGACACTTTCTGGGAAATCAAGCAAATAAATCACAGTGAGTATGTGTCTCTCTGCATGTCCTCCTTTCATTTGAACAATGTTGCCCAAATACTGGTTATGTCGCTGGCGAATATCTCAAGTCTACCTGCAGACATAATGAAGTGTGTCTCTGCAGTAAAACAGAACAGCACTAAAGTGATGAGTTTAACCCAGCAGAAAGAGGGGCTGTAAACATGACAAATGCCTGCTATTGATTTCAGGTTTAATTACTCCATGCAGCACTGACAAAGCCCATCTGATGCTGTTGTGAAGTGTAAATGGAACAAATTACACTTCAATGCCCATAAGAAACTGATAGCGTCGGCAGTTTGCATTGTTTACTTTGTGCTCGCCAAACGACAAGCCCTGATCAAATCAAAAAATAGGTGCATGTTAAGGAAGACGGAACACTTCCAGACATACATGGGTTAAATAGAGATGACCGCAGACTCCACAGGACTAACAAGTCAACCTATTTCACACTAATGTACCCCGTATTTATTTAAAAATAATCATTTGCAGGTTGCATTTGCAACAACCACACAAGGCATTAGTTATACTGACCTGTCTCAGTTTTTATAGCAAAAAGGAGGCACAACCATCGGGAGCCTATACTATTTTCTCAGTCTTTTTACAAGAAATATCCGCAATAAGAAATATTTTAAAGTGCCTAACCATTCTGCTTCACACATTGTGATTTCTGAATGCACACTGTTCATATGATGTTATGCTAATGTAGACATTATGTGTGTGTTTTACTGGTCTCAATGATTAAAGTGACCAATTTCCTTAGAACTTCAGACTCTCTGATCTTTTTATTTGGTGAGGAGTATTGTTGTGATATCATCTTATTTCATCAAGTGAAAAGACTAAACCCTTTTTTGCATGACTAACTTTTATCTGGCTAATGGGAGTTGTGTCTATGAGGAAGACTTCTAATTCTTAAATTGTCTCACGCCAACAACTTCTTTAAAGTTGCTGCACTTGGATGCATGGCGGCTTAAGCTCCATTGCCTTTTCTTGTTTTGAACTAATGCATTCTTGATCACCGTTTAATGAAACTATATACCACATGGCGATTTCACATTAGATAAGCCATGTGAAACCCCCATCAGCAAAGAGGCTCTGGCTGGGGCTGATAATCCTGCAGATGAAAACCTTACAATAAATAGGGGTTTCTCTTACAAAGTAGTGTTCAAATACATGCCATTCTGTGCAGAGTATGCACATGCTTTTAGCCCATTTCTGACATTAATACAAAAAAAGTCCAGATATGCTTATTTGATATTGTGAGATGTATGCTTACATTGAAAACGTTGGCCTACAGGTAACAAAATGGGCACCGCATCTTACCACGACACGCATCATCAAATTCGTCCAGACAAAAGACTATAACAACAGTGAGTTGTCATTTGTGGGAAAAGCACTTAAACAAGATTGACCATGGCTTGTAATTTTAATTGCACACAGCTCTTTTCTCTGCATCTTAAGGGATGTATTGTGACAAGCAATGTGCTGACACTAATCCACAAACAAATAAACAATGAGATGTTTTTCACACCTCGTCTCTGATTGCACAGTATTTGACACAAAAAAGTCATGTATTTACAGAGTTATACTGCACAACATTTTGTTACCTTGGCATCTTCCATTTCTTTTTTTCTTGCTGTAACGTGAGCGGTGTGTGTCTGCTTGAATCGCTGTGCTCGTTGTTGGCAGTTATTAATATCAGACTGCAAGGTGCTCATTAAGCGAGCAGCTGATTTGTTTTTGAATTCTGCCACATCCAAATCACGTCTGGAAGGAGAAATCAAACACACAAAATTATTTTACTTTCCTAAAATAAATTTTGAGCATCATAAAAATATGATTACTGCATCAGTGCTCCCACTGATACAGTAGTCATAGCTGGTGGAAATTTATTCTCAAAGCAAAGCATTTATTTTTGAAATAATCAAAAAATAAAAATACTCCTCATCAAATACACTGTATATTAAAAAAAATGCAAAACATTTTTTAGAGAAAAGGTTGAGTATTTTTATTATTTATCCATTTTCTTTCAAAAGGATGAGCATTCCCCAACAATAACAAACCAACCCCATTCCTTAATTTAAATGACTGAATGTTTCCTTTGTGTAACTAACTTACTGAAGTTCTGCTAAGATCTCTGGCATACTTTCAGCTCTTTTTTCCATTTCATCTGAAGTATTTCGATATTCTTTGGCCCTCTTTGTAAGGTCACTGATGCTGCCCGTGATGTTGTCATGTCTCTTTATGGTGGCAGCGTGTAAATCCTGTAAACAAATACTAACACCAATGAGCATTGAAGGGACATCTCACCATAAAATCAAAAAATACATATTTTCTTACCTGTAATGCTATTTGTCCATCAAGTTTTTTTGTTGAGAGTTGACGAGTTATGGAGCTATCGGCCATAGAAATGTAATGATGTAATGGAACTAGAAGACACTAGGGTTGGGTTTCTCAAAGAGCAAAAAAAGTCCCATGTCTTTCCAGGGATCATGACTTGGTTACTTGAGATAATCCACAGACTTTGCGCTGAGCAGTTTCATATAGGAACTATTATTTTACATATCACTGCACAGAAGGAAGCGTGTATCTTCTCATGAATGAGAGGCTAGCTAACTAAACTAAGCTAGCAAATGCTACAGCTGAGCAGAGGAGGATGCCATTAATATTTACATCCCGGCCCGCCAAGAGCACAAGTCTCTCTCACATTTTTCTTCCCCTATAAACTTATTTTGTTTAGAGCATGAGATTATTTTGGTCAACAAAGGGATAACAAGATAAATATCTGTGACTAGTTTTGTGTTCATTGAGCATTACAGCGTTAACCTGACATAGAAACTTCAGTCAAGAAGCACTGCTCTGAGCAACCCTTAGCTTTACTTTTCTTACCTGAGCAGCTTTCAGGTGGTCACATCTGAGTTTCTTCTCCTTCTCAAGGTTGATTAATGTGTTCCTGTGCTCACATTGTGTCTTTTCCAAAATTTCTGTCAGTTTCTTGACTTTCTACATAAACCAAAGATTAGTCACAAATGCAGATGACTTAAACTTTGAAAACACTTAAATTACTACTAACTTTTATCAGTACCTCTGTTTTTGTCTCCAGAGCTTTTGTTGCCGAGAATGCATCTTCAAATTCTTCCTGAAGTTTTTGGTTAGTTAGCTCTGAGATATTTTGCTGTTGATTCAATTCTTTGTTCATATTTGCACAATCATCCTGATGCACACAAGAAAGTACAAGGCAGAATGTCATTATTCTAAAGTCTTAAAACATGTACAGGAGTAAAAAGCAGGAATGGGAAATGCAATTGAATACAGCCAGGCATTTAAAACTACCTTTACGAAACCATTTAGTTTAAATTTTTATTGAGACTGTGCTTTGTGAAGCTTCACTTCTTCAAGCCTTTCTCCACAAACTATACAATCAAACTGTTCCACAGAAAGAGAAAAAGTTTATTGAGAAATATTTAGAAGATTTCAATTTAAATCTACTTTGTCTGCATCACACTTTTGTAATCACATTTTTCTTCCACTCTGACTGAGTAAAATGTCAACTAAATGACAACTCTGAAGTGAATGGAATTACCTTCAGAAGTTCCACAACAGTCATCTGACTTGTCAGCTCATTCCTCAGCTTCTCTGTCTCTGTCTGTAGAGCATAGAAAGAGCACTGAATAACACTGGAGAAACCTCCTTTGATTTCCAGCTGTGATCCATGCAGTATACATAGCATGTGTACATATGTTGTCACTGACCCTTTCCCTCTGTTCTTCCATGAAGGTGAGCTCTTCCAGCTCTTCCAGTTTAGTCAGGGTGTCTCTGTGCTGGGCTACAACTTGAGTCTCTTCCTCCTTGGCCTCTTTCCACTCCTCGTCATTGTCAATGATTTTCTGGAGCATCAGCTTCGTCTCCTCACGCATCTGCTTCACTGCTTTCTCGCTAAGGAAAATCACACAGAAAAGTAAGGGTAAACACACATAAGCAGCCTACTACTGTACACAGGAATAACAAATATGGGATGTTGTATGTTCCTTCACAGTATAGGCTGTGACACTGTACCTCTCAGAGATTTTTAGCTTGTAGTCTTCTACATTCTGCTCATATTCCTTGTTTTCTTTGCAAAGAGCTTCAAAAGCATTACGTTTTGAATTGAGCTGCTCTTCTATGCAGGAAACCTCTGCTTTCCCATCAAGTCTCTGCGGATAGCGTAACATAAAGCGTGCAACTGAGTGGATGCACTTATCCGAAACACCTTACACTACCATGAATTCAAACATTATTAGCATTCACACTCCTGTGGGAGCCCAGTCGTACTCTGGCAGTTCTGTGCCATGCTCTGCCCAATAATCTATGAAGACACATGTAAGTAGACAAAGCAACACCAATATTACAAAGACATTTTAACACTATTGTGACAATACTTACAGTTTTCTCAATGTCTTCTTGCAGTGCAATTAGATTCTCTTTTAATTTCTTATTCTGTTGCATTTCATCCTCAATTTGAAGTTTCAGTTGCAAAATCTGTTATAAAAGGGTAGAAAGAATGAATCTGATTACTCTCGTATACTGTTGAGAGCTACCTTTCAAAAAACACTAAAAAATTAAAATATAGACAATATCAGTTACCCGGTCTTTTTCAGATTTCTCATGCTCCATCATTTCAGGGATACGCTGTGTTATGGCTGCGCACTTTTCTTCTGTAAGAGCTGTCATCCTTTCAGCATTCTCCATTTCAGCACACAGACCTTTCTCAAGCATCTCCAACCGGTTTAATTCATCCCTGGAGAGGAAAACAGCCTTGTCTTTTGTTATTAAGTTGGTGGATTAAAAGCAGTTTTGCAACATAGTAACTATCTAACTGAATATGAAAATAATCCCTTAAATAAACAAAGTTATTTTTCACAAAGCAGGACTCAAACTTACATAAATTTTCTGGTCTTCTTTCACCAAGTTTAAAATATTAAAATCACGGCAAGTTAATTTTTTTTGCATACAGGGGACACCTCTATTCAAATCACTTTGCGAGTTTGTTTGTAGTTGATCCAGCATTAAACATAACTGCTGTTACATGGTTTTAACAGGCTCCCGACAGCCAGCCAGACAAGAAAAACATTTTGCAAAGACATGACTTAATCTTAAATAAAAATCTTCCAATAGGGATCATATCTGAAATTATTATGTGGTTATTTAGCACAAATCATGCAAAACCTGTTTTTAGTGCAGGTAGGATAGATACTCACAATCTGCTAGCCAGCTGATTCTTCATCGTCAACTGTACATGTTCCAGTTGTCTTTTGATCAATGTCTTCTCATTGTTAGTGTCCAGCTCTATCTTTTTTAACTCATTCTGAACCAGTGTGAGCTCACTTTGTGTTTTTGAGTTGATTTCATCAACCTAAAAGAAATTAGGGAGAATCATGAGCTTTTCATCTTTGTAGATGTTGTTAGTATTTTCAAAAGATATTGACATAAAAGATAATACATTATTCTACGGTCAAATTATACCCTGTCAAAACTAGATATTGTGAATCAGCGGGTAGCCACTGCCACAAGCCAACAGCCAGGGTATGCTCTAAGGCAGTTTTACATTTTTTCTTAACTTTTTTTCTTTTTAGAAAAATTTTTGAAAATCCAGAATGATTCACACTTGAATATCTGAGCTCAGGTTCAACATCTTCAGAACACTCCCAGCCAATTACTTGTTGAGATGTGATTAAAAAACAAATAATTCATGTTCTAACATGCATGAAGGAATGAGCACAGCTGAGGCTAAAGAAATTAAAAAAATAGAAAAAAGCTAAATGAATGATGAAGCTTACTAGGATTCATCCTCTGGGGACAATGAATGTCTGCACCAAATCTCATGGCAATCCAGTTAATTGTTAAAATGGAATGATTTTACTCCAGACTAAAGTGTTGGATGAACACTCTACCAAAAGACGAGCAAAGGCTGCAATCCCTAAAGCCACGCCACTTGTGGATTATAAAAAGAGAGTGACTGAGTGAGACTAACAGCTAGTTTTAAAAGTATTCATTGAAAAAAAAAAAGGAGCATGTGGACTGTGTTAACAATAAACTCTCACTGATTGGCCGTTTAACTCTTGCAAAAATGACAAAATAATTATGCAGAGCCATAGCACCATAGTGCATGTGTCCAGCCTTCCCAGAATATTAAAATCTAATTTTAGGTCATTTTCAAAGAATTTAACATATTAAAGGTTACCTCAGCTTTTGCAGCATTGATCTGAGCTATGATGCCTCCCTGGACTTCAATGTTTTCTTTCACAATAGGAATTTGCTTCTTGGCAAAGCTGATGTCCTCATGTAAGCGCTGGTTCAACACCTCAGTGTGTGACAGTTTCTCCTGCGCTTGGTCAAGTTTTTCTCTTTCCAGTTTTAGCTGACACTTCAATTCAGTGATGTCTCTCA
Organism: Scatophagus argus; assembly: GCF_020382885.2. Taxonomy (NCBI): domain Eukaryota; kingdom Metazoa; phylum Chordata; class Actinopteri; family Scatophagidae; genus Scatophagus; species Scatophagus argus. Next base: position 9,400,729 of record NC_058505.1, on the reverse strand, counting down.
TGCAAGCTTCATGCTCTAGAAAAAAGAAAAGTAAGGAATAAGGAAGTTTTATTCATTGTTTTGGAATACAGCCTCACAATACTTAGAACACACATCTCAATCGCTGACCTCTCTGGACAGCAGAAGAGTGTTCTTGTTGCTTCCACAGTAAGAGGCTGTCAAGTTTGCTCTCCAAAAATCTTTTTGTCTTCTTCTCTTTCTGGAGAGCTTCCTCTGCATGCTGCCTATCAGCCTCCATTCGCTCAATCAGATACACAACCTCTCCAAGGACATCATTCATTTTCTTCACTAGTGGCGATGATGGACAGCTTTCTAGAGGATGAAAAACTTTTCAAGATTAGCACACTGCATTGTATACAAGTAAACAAACCTTTGCAAAACTATGTTGTCATAATCTGACCTACAGATCTACAAAGTATAGATAAACATAAACTTGAAAAGATGTGAATCAGTAACTGTGAATCAATTATTCTCACAGTGACTAACCACTGCTAGGAATGAAACATCCAAAAATAGAGCTTCTCCTAGTAAAACCCATTATGTGTTACTCTTTGTTGTCTTTAATCTGCGGGTGAATTAGGGACATTGTTTTTCTATGGTACAACAAAAATTATGACAAATTATTTCAGGCGTGACTCGATGAAATGTTTTTTGTTCACCTCTTGCACTAATTGCGATGCCTTCGACGAACAACTCGGTAGACGTCACAGAGTCAGTATCTGAATCTCTGGATTGAAATCTGTTAAAATGGAGTTAGACTTGTGTCATATCGTTACGATATACTGAACATAACAAAAAGAAATAGCAAATGAAAACAAGTGAGGTCTTCACCGTGAAGTTTTGCTGCACAGGGGCTTGTTCTGATCAATCTGTGGCTGCAATTTTCCAGGTTGGAAGGAAGACAAAAGGAATAAAAAACTTTTAAATTGATTTGTATTCCTATCTTATATTGGTCTTACAATCATTCACAACTTTGATTACATCTGACATCAGTTTACCTGGTGAAACCAATTTTCCACCACCTTCCTCAGCTCTTGTATGTGGTAAAAAGCTTTGTTGACACATGGCAAGGGACTGTTGAGCAAAGCACGAGGGCGACGTCTACCAGAACAGATCTCAAGATCTTGAAGATCTGCTTGATCTTGAGAAACACAAAATAATTATATCTGTAAATCAAACTTGAAATCTTGAAAAGAGTAATGACAAACCCAATCCTTCCTACATTTTTCCCTTTACATAACAGCATAAAGTCTGCTAAATACTGTATAAACAACACACTGAAAACCATCAATGAAAAAAAAAACAATCAGAAAATAACTTTTGTTGAAACAAACAAAGTAATTAAAAAATGTATTTGGCTGTGAAAGACGCTTTTAACTTTCTCTTTGAGTCTGCTTGCATAGACTCTGCAATATACTGGAAGCATCAGTAAGAGAGCAGACACAACTCATTTGAACATCTCAAGACAAACACAAGGGCACAATTCTTGGTGGTGAAAGGACGCCATCTGGCTGACAAAAAGGGTAAAAAAAAGACACCAGCGGTGCAGATAGCAAGCCTACACAAGCACATTTGAAAATCTATGAATGATACAGTGGTTAAATGTCTTAATGATTAATTTAATAAGCCTGGACTTATTATAAGAGTTAGTATTCAAACAAAAATAATAGGAACTGTGTCTTTTGGATCATAATTTTTTATTTCAAATTTTGGTCCTTGTGCTGTATTTTGTGTAACTGATGTGACCTCTAACAAGAATTTTTCACTGAAGTTTCATTTGTACTACATAAACTACAAAAAAAGGATAGACCAGAATCACCAATGTAACCAACGGCAAGGACTAACAGACTATTTAGATAATCACAATACATACAGTTGTATTGCCTAACTTATATCTGTTTTGTACTACTGACAAATGTGTACAGATATGTACATTACACTACTTCTTCTCATTTCTCGGTCTTAATACTGTAAGTTACAGTGTAAGATACTGTTGTTTTTTTCCCTGCCCAGAAAAGAGAGGGGAAGAGAGCTGTTTATAGTAAACAATACATATTAATTAATTTTATTCAGTTTTCCAGTATTTTATTTCAATTAGCATCAATGGAATGGGGTGCAATATATGAAGAAGCACACCCTTTGTGTGCTCAAGTCTAAAAGGTGAGGACCACCTATGGATAAAGGGTGCACTCACATTTTTGGCTGAACAACACCTACAAGCTGTCACAAGAGGGGGTGTGGTGTGTCCTGTCTTCCCAGGAGCACCATTGCAGTGATATGCGGTGTTGCCTGCCACTTTTTTAAAGATAGCATTACATGTTTGTCAAGAACCTGGAGACAAACAGGTACTTTAATAGTAAGAAATAAGCAGGCCACTCACTGTCAACAAGACTATCCAATCTTTTCTGTTCTATAGGTGAATGGCTTTTGATTTAGCTGACTCAGACCAACAGAAGAACTTTGAGGAAAAACCATGGGGAGAAATGCAGTGAAGGCCATCTGTTGCTGAACAGTTTAGATGAATAATACACAGTGAAAGAATGAAGTGGGGTAGGAAGGCGGTAAGACGATATGTCATCAGCTGGCTGAATATGCTCTAAATCATACTGGCAGGGTGTATTATAAGCATAGAGCAGACCCATGTGAGCCTGAAGGCTCATTATCTTCACCTACCACGCTCAAAAATGATATTACATATATAAACGTAATTATCAACCAAATTCATTCACATTTATTCACCAACTTGATATAATTTCTGAACTTGCAGTCCAGCACTGACATGACCTCAGCCCTTGATTGTCATTAAGTAATTAAAATTAGTGCAGCTACACCACTAAAATGCAACATACACATTAATGCAGCAGTACAATTAAATCCAATACATTATAACAAGCTACACAGAAAAACACAGGGACTATTTTTCTGAAGAATGCTACATGTACTTTTACTTGTAATACTTAAAGTAAATGCTGCTGATAATGCTTACATATGTTTTGAATGCAAGACTTCTACCTGTCTTTTCACAGGATGGTATTCCTCCTTTAAACGGTAACAATAATTGTTCCACCACTGGTTGTAAATCGACTGGCTTAACGTTAACTTTTCTCACCTTGTTGACTAGGACGCCCTTCATCTCGTTGATTAGGACGCCCTTCCTTTGATGGAAATCTGAGCGGTTCAACGTCTGGCATCGCTGAAACTTTTCCGACGGATTAGGAAAACACCACCAGATTAATCTCCACCGTGCTGCGGAAACGCAGAGGCGTTAACCTGGAAATTCTGAGGTTAAAACTGTTAATTAAGGTTAGCTATTTTATTTACACTTCAGAGTTACAAAGGTTTAATATCAACCTTTAAACTTTTTTTTAAAAAAAAGTTAGCTAACGTCAAGCTAAAGTTGCAAATGATACCTTCACTCATCTCCGGATATCGCTCCCTTAGCTAACGGTAAATTAACGACTATTAGGATTAGCTAATTAATTTAGCTAATGACATATTAATGAGCAGCGGGGGTCGTTGTCATGGCAGAAAGTGAGAGCGAAAAATGGCAGGGTATCAACTTACTTGCATTAACACACCTTTTGGTTGCCAGCTATCTGTTAGCCGTCTTGAAGACTGTTATCGTTATTGTGAGTGACAACGCTGCAGCTGCCCCGTAAAAAGCGGCGTTTTGTCAAAGTTTTCTCCAACAGAGTCAACTGAAATTGCTGTCAATCTTCTACGCAGGTTGCTCAGCAACAAGGGGCTGCGCATGGAGCGAGTGAGTTACGTTCAAGAGCAGCAGTGAAGGTTTTTGCTTCTTTGTTTAGCAGCACTGAGAGGTGTTTCCTACTCGTTTCACGTGAACTTGGTCCGAGTTAGGCACATTATCTTGAAGAAAGACATAATAGAATCATTGAGAGGGCAGTAAATTGATATGGATTTAATAGTATGGATTTTGCCATTTTAGGCAATAATGGATAGGCCAATTAATAGGCCAGAATTATAATGACAACATGCGACAGTATTTTTTATTTATTCCAATAGGTAATGGTGTATCTGTGCTGATTATCACTGGCTAAAAATCTGAATACCGGTTATTATGATTTTACTTGGACAATTTTGTTTTACGTGTCTTAAATTAATTAACATCATTTGGACGTTTCTGGAGAAAGTGTTACAAGGTCCGAGCGGCTGAAATGCTCAAATACAGACCGGCTCAGGTGCAAAATCATAGAGAACCATACGGTCATTGAAAGATGAATTTATGAATTTTAATTCCTCTGTAGTCTTTACTAATAGGGCTAGGATCACAGGGGGAAACAACAAAAAAGATGAGCAAGTTTGTTTTCCAACAGTGTAAAATGAGTAGGCTACTTAAAAATGGTCCTTTTTGAGTAAACAAACGCAACAATTAAAGTAGGCTCTTGAATTCAAACTTGAGGTAAATGAAGGCCTACTTTGGTGAATATTCTTTTCACCAATTTCATCTCATCTCGATGACGTCATCTTGCTAAAGCCACAAAAACAAGCAAAAAAAAAGGACCATAAACAACCGAATGAACCCGAATTTGCATGACAGCTCTGTAAAAATGTCAAAGTTAATCTGCTTATTTATTTTGTTTTTTTTTTTATTTTCGCCCTCTCTTCGTGTCAAACTTTAACGTTTTGCAGCCGCCGCACACTGACGCAAGCGGAGAGATTCCGCATTACGTCATCGCGAAGGCCACATACTGGAGGCAACTGCTGCCTGTGTTCTGCTCAGCCAGTACGCTACCCGAAAATTTCCAGCACACAAGCGTTTGCAGGAGAGCGGCACAACAACGGCCGTTTCGTGCAGTGATGCAGCAGCGAACACCAAAGAAACCTTGATCTCACCGCTGTACACGGCCTGGCTGTCGGATTCCTGGATGGAAAAAAAAAACTGTGATTTTTGCATGACATGCTTCGAAATAAATACTGGTAAGTCTTGTTGCAAGTGCGCTACTGCAGCTGCTGGAGGTTGGCAAGCACAGGAGGAGCGAATTTAACCTACTTTGTCACTCTGGATAATTTGAGTTTCCCGATCAAGTTAACAGTGATCAGAAACGGGGATGTGCTAGTACAAAAACATAGGAAATGGAGTAGTGTGTGCACGCAGGTATTTATGTAACACTGAGACCTTTTGTCTCTCGTACGCACAGGTGTCTCTGACAGGTGATGCCTGAGCTGAGTATTTACCATCAGGTGCCTGTTGCCTTTGCTGTCCTTATACCTTTGGCCAGTACTGCTGTGGTGGAATTCTGTTATTCTTAATGTCTAAAAGGCAACAGTGACATTGTCTGTGCCCAGCAGTACATCTTCATTTAAGCTTTTTGTTGAAATGCAAATCCTGTCTTGGCTTTCACATCACCGTGAAACAAATGGAAATTTCTGTTTCTGCGATCTTTTTTTCATGTGTCAACAAATTTACCCTTTTTAGTTTAGTGCAAAGAACTCAAAACAGTGTTGTAAACAAAATCACAACACCAGCAAATTGTAAATTTGTAGCTGCACTCTCTTTCAACATCAGGGACCCAGAGTTTTGGCCTTATCACAGCTGAAACCATGGTGATCATCAGCAGGGGACGGAGAGCACAGGGCCCTCCAGCAGACATCTCTGGCTGGTACCAGACAGGAACAGAAAACTGTTTCACTACCTACACAGCAAAACACTAAACATGTCATCTGGCTGTGCTGACCTCCAGCTGATTAACCTTAAGTCAATGGTGCAGCTTTTTTTTTATTCCTGTCAGGGGATGGTGTTTAGATTCCAGTGTAGTTTATAGTTTGGTGATGTAAAAATAACTCTGGCCAATCAGTGGTAACAGCTGTGATGTACTGTACTGAGCCAACCAAACACAGATTGCTCTCTAACTCAAGTAAGTGCTTGTGTTTGGAAATGTTACATGACAGTCTGTTCCCAGTACATAAAGGAGCACATAAATTAACAACACTGTACATAATATTTTATTGAGCTGCTACAGAAATAGACTCACGCTGTGAATAACTGTCTAATAAGGCATTTTTTGTTGCTGACTTGACATGCACTTGAATACTTGACCAACACAAGTTCGTGCAGCACTAAAAGACAGAGTGAGTCATTGCTGTGGGACTCTTGGTTTGCTTTTGGCAGTGCATAACTCTGTGAGTCTCTCTATTATGTTAATAATATCCAATGATTTGCTCTTTTAAGGGCAGTTATTTTCCAATGCTAAGAGTGTGACAGTGCCACATAAAAAGAGTAATGTTTGCTGGGCACATGCCAGGAATGAGGTTTGGGGTCTGCAACTAGAGAGCCAGTAAAGCTCTACAAGAATGTGGGGCCTTCTCATTTGTAGTTAAAGATAGAAGCAGCACATGCTGTATCCTCGCTGGCAGCTTCTAATTTCATGTATCTTCAATCAGCCCTGTCCATTTGGGTTGCTTTTGTTGCAGTGCTTCCTTGTTAGATAGGAGTTTGCGTTATGTACAGCTGTTTCTAGAAGGAGGACTTGGCTTTGTAATAACTCATCTCAGGCAAGCAAAAGGAACAGGACCATGGTGCTTTATAAAAGGTATGTTGATCATCTTGTTCTCTACACCACTGAACAGTTTGTATTGGCTGTGCTGGTTTAATATCGGCTCTTGCAATAGATTTTATCAAGCTCAGTTATTTCTGAGGCTCAAAACAACCCACAGAAGGTCACATCGCTGGAACTCGGGATGTGTTTCCTTGTGATATGCATAAAATAGTGTAGATTTGTACACTTTTACATCCACTCACTGTTTATGTGATGAATGGGCTTGAATATCCATTATTACCAAGATGACATTGGACTACTTGCTGCCGGTGGTAGCCTGACATTGCTGTGTCTACATCTATAACTGCTATTTACTGTTGGAGATGCACTCATCATTATTTGCATTTGTACGTGGTTGTCATTCATTTATAATATCAGCACTGAAATGCAGATGATTTTAGTTCTCATATGGATGTTCTAGACTGTCAGTCTGTCATGTAAATATGCCAATAATAATGAGTTATTCCCATTTTTCTCTACTGTAGCTCATTCTGCTATTCTGCAAGGTAATTGCCTCAAATACTGCACTTGATTCTGTAATTCCAGGTTAACTTATTAGCTTAATCTTAAATCCCTCTTAAAGTGGATTTCAAAGATTCCTAGAGCTCCATAATTGACTGCCTGCACTGACTGGAATCAGAGGAAGGATAGCAAGGCAAAGAAGTATGCTGTTGTTTGCTTTTTAATACTAGGTGAATTCAAATTTCCACACCTTGGTTCTCTGCAGCATCATTCTTGGGTCTCCCAATTACTGTCAAAGTAATTTGAAATACTATGCTTGAATGATTTTTCTTGCAGAAAAAGTGTTTTCGAGTTGCTCGCCCAAGAAGTGCCAGCGGTGCTCTCAACTGTCATCCCACTGAGCGTTATAATCATAAAAGATATTAACTTATGAAAAAACTTTTCTCTACAAACTTTGCTTGTCTGCAGTGGGAGGAGGTGTGTGTGTGTGTGTGTGTGTGTGTGTGTGTGTGTGTGTGTGTTGGGTGGCGGGGGGGTGAATAGCACAATGTTTTTACGAATGGAGCGGCTAGGATCTGTGCTGCCATGGCAACAAACCACATGACTAGGTGTATTAGATTGCCTTGGACAGAGTGCAGTGAGCCATGGTGTGAGCATGCTGCTCTGCTCCTCTGAAAGTCTTGTCCTTGTCTTACTTAAGTTTTTCTGTGCCCTCCCTGCAAACATGCACACACACGACATAAGCATAGTAATGTGCTACATTCAATTTTCAAATGTAGTTTAAAAAACTGAGAAAGTGTGGTCAGTTTGTATTTACCAGGGCCGGATGAACCTGATATGGGGCCCTAGACTGAAATGAACCAACAAATCCCCCACATACTAGAACTTAAACTGCAGTTATTAGCATTTCCAGGTCTTGCTATATATAGTTGTAATCAATCCATCTTCCAAAATCTAAGAGCATATCATTAACTAGCCACTTACATTTGTTCAGTTATGAGCTACATCATTTTTTTTAAAGCACTGTTCACAGCTAGCTCATCTACTGTGTGTGGAAGCTGGATGCTATTATAGTTTAAGCTAACATTAGCGCTTCTCTGCTGCTAGTGTACACCAACCACCAACATTGCTAATATGTATATGTGACACCATACTTTGTAAAACAGTTATGTTGTTTCCATGTTCTACATGGGTTGTCATCTGGCGCCAATGATAACTTTTTGCCTGCATCCCTTGGGACTCTTTAATGGACTATCCTAACATTATGTAATAGTTCATACCTGATGACAGCTGTTCATAAGTATTGTTATTTAAAGTGAAATGAACACATGGAGGCGGCACCGTGGTGCAGTGGTTAGCACTGTCGCCTCATAGCAAGAGGGTTCCAGGTTCGAATCCCTGTCTGGACCCTTCTGTGTGGAGTTTGCATGTTCTCCCTGTGCCTGTGTGGGTTTTCTCCGGGTACTCCGGCTTCCTCCCACAATACCAAAAACATGCACATTAGGTTAATTGGCTACTCTAAATTGCCCCTAAGTGTGAGTGTGAGAGTGTGTGGTTGTCCGTCTTTGTGTGTTGGTCCAGTCCAGGGTGTACCCCGCCTCTTGCCTGTAGTCAGCTGGGATAGGCCCCAGCTCCCCGCGACCCTGACGGATAAGCGGTATAGAAGACGGATGGATGAATAGATGGACACAATGTCGTTACAATATGTCTATAATGTTAAACAAGCTGTGAGCTGTGAATCCGTTTATAGCGCCATTTGACAAATTTGTGATGCTTCTGAAAGTACAGTTGAATTTGGTGGTTACTTTATACAGAAAGATGAAAGCAGTTATAGGAAGCCCATATTCAGTGATTGAGCAATGCCTTAGTTTGAGACTGTTTCTGTTAAAAGCAGGGATACACAGACTGTGACAGTATTTTCTCTCCTCTTGATCAGAATGATTGAAGACTACGGGCAGAGCGGTGACAACATGGCAGATAGAAGGCAACTGTTTGTCGAGATGAGTAAGTGCTCAGAGCCACAGCACAGCGCAATCTATGCCAGACTGTTCTCGTCAGTGGCCAAAGACCATAAAAATGGCAAATTCTTCTCTGTACCTTTCATGTAAGGCAAATATCATGAAGATCAAGTGTCTCCGCTAGTGCCAACCAGATTGATTTTAAACAGTGACAGACACAAATATAACCTCATGCTCTGTCAAAGGGCAGCGAGAAATCGTACCAATAAATGCAGACAAAACATATAATCATGAAATAACTATGCAAATTTAAAATAGTGCAGTTCATTTTAATGATGTTGTTAATGATGTTATCTTTGAACTACCACTGATATTTCCAGTGTTATTTAATAATGAGTAATTCTTCCTCAGGGGCTCAAGATTTGGATTCCATAAGATTATCGACATACAGAACAGCCTGCAAACTCAGATTTGTGCAGAAGAAATGCAATTGTGAGTATGATGCAGTGTACATCGCTGTGCTCATACTCCTCCACATCGAGATATTTATAGTCAGGTTTCCTCTTTGCTCTTCAGTACATTTGGTTGACATTTGGAATGTCATTGAGGCTTTCCGAGAGAACGGCATCAACGCCATGGACCTTAACGCTGACCTCTCTGTGGCTCGTCTAGAAATGGTACTGTCCACCATTTTTTACCAGCTGAACAAGCGCATGCCCACCACCCACCAGATCAATGTGGAACAGTCCATCAGCTTGCTGCTCAACTTCCTGCTGGCAGCCTATGACCCGTGAGTAACATGTCACTTGTCAGGCGGCGGCTGGTTGTGTACTTTTGCGTCTGAGGTTTTGACGTGAGCTAATGTAGTGTGAAATGTGACTCTGAAGTGAAGCCAAAGTGGAGTGAAAATACAGACTATTTACCTTTGTAATGTCACAACATCTTTGTGCAGAGTGCGAGAGATGCTTAAAGCCAAGTTAAACATTTTTTAAGACGGTGATCACTCTGATTCAAGTTTGCCTTTAAAGGTTGTGCTTTTTTAGAAAAACGGTTGAGTCCATAGGATCCTAGACCTTGACAGCTTCTTTTAAATGAATCTATGACCATAATGTAAAATGTGTTTGCTCCTTTTAGGGAGGGCCATGGCAAGATATCTGTCTTTGTTGTGAAGATGGCCTTAGCAACCATCTGTGGAGGGAAAATTCTGGATAAATTAAGATGTAAGCCACACAGCAAATCCTTATTTTACATTTAATTGTGAAAAATGAACTGAAAAACAGAAATTTTACCTGTAATAAATCAACTAATTGTCTTTGTAAAGTTCATACATTTTCCAGTGTAAGTAATGTACTGCTTTGGAATTTCTAATGCAGACTTATTAGTGTCTGTATTCTGTATCTGTGTCTGTGCGTAGTCTATTGTTCCTAAAAGAAGAAGCAGTACTGGCCCGGCTCTTCATGGCTGGAAGAAGTCATTATTCATTATCAGAAGGACAGAGTTTATTACATAATCTACAAAATCCGTGGGAGCAGTCGCAATAGCTTGTGAGGGGGGGGCTGTGTTGCCGGCTTGATTTGAATAACTGCTTTTTCTTTGATTTGTTTGCACAAATAAGTGGGATAATTATTGGATTGTGTTATACTGTAATTAGCCCACTGTGGTGGCAACTGACAATTAGTTTGATTCATTTGTATAATGTCTCTCTACATTGTTCCCAGATATTTTTTCACAGATATCAGATTCCACTGGAATAATGGTGCACCCGCAGTTTGACCAATTTCTTAGGGAGGTTCTCAAATTACCTATGGCGGTTTTTGAGGGACCTTCTTTTGGTTACACGGAACAAGCTGCAAGAATGTGCTTTGCACAGCAGGTGAGGGGCTCATTAACCACAGAGTGTAATATTAGTGAATCTGTGATTGTTTTAGCATTGACGCGCTGATTTTTTTTTCTCTGTGTAATCTCACCTCTCCTCTGCTCCGAATGTATGCAGAAAAAGGTCTCCCTCAATATTTTCCTGGATACATTGATGTCAGACCCGCCCCCTCAGTGTCTGGTGTGGTTACCACTCATGCACCGGCTCGCCAACGTGGAGAACGGTAAGACACCACACAGAGTATTTATAAACAGGAGACTTAGCAGGGCTGGGAGGGTGTAAAGTCCAGGCTTGCATCATAATCTTGAGTCACCACACACACAGTCAGTCAACCAGACAAACACATGCAGACACACACACACACACACCTCCGCTGAAGATGACCCATAGGGACTTTACACCTTGTGTATAATTGTGAGTCTGCTTGTGTGTATTTGTGATGCACTCGCCATCACCAGTCACCTCCAAGTGAGTAGGAGAAATGCTGTCACATGCTCACTGCATGCTGGAGTCGCACTGATTTGTGCAGTTAAAATGAGATGTATGTTGTCATCTAAACAGACTCAATAGCGCATCTGTCCTTAAATTAAGTAGAAATTAATCCTCTGTTCATTGCAATGTGCAAAATATCTGGGTTTACTACCACATCTGTTTGTGTGCATGTTTGTCCATCTGCATGTGTGTGTGTGTGTGTGTGTGTGTCTGACCCCTCCTCTCCTCCCTGCAGTCTTTCACCCGGTTGAGTGCTCCTACTGCCATACTGAGAGTATGATGGGCTTCCGCTACCGCTGCCAGCAATGTCATAATTACCAGCTCTGTCAGGACTGCTTCTGGAGGGGGCATGCCAGCGGTTCCCATAGCAACCAGCATCAAATGAAGGAGTATACGTCATGGGTAAGGAGAGGAGGAGAGGGGCGGGCGAAGGGAGGTGTGTCTGCACCGGACTAGTCATAGTGGCTATTTTTTTGTTCTGCTTCACCGCAGTGTAGGGATGCTGAATGGTTGCAGGTTGCAGGTGGCAGTCTCACCGTGTGTTTTGAAAAGAAAATAGTGTCTTGTCACCTCACTCCTGTGTTTCTCTCCAGAAATCCCCTGCTAAGAAGCTATCCCATGCCCTCAGTAAGTCACTGAGCTGTGCATCCAGCAGAGAGCCTCTTCACCCCATGTTTCCCGAAATGCCAGAGAAACCTCTCAACCTAGCTCATATTGTGTAAGTTCATCTTCTTGCTTTTTTTTTTTCTTTAAAACACTGAAAGGAATCCTGTTCTCAGTCAGAGAGTTGTGTTATTTTCATAGCCTCCGAATACTACTTCAGAAATATTTGATTTTATCCCTCAGCTGATAATTATCGTGTCTCTGCCTCGAAGTTTGAGGTGAGTTCCAGTCAATCTCTTAGGTCAACTGATCAATGAGGCTTAATTATAGCCTTGGGAATGATAGTAATCGGCATCGCTGCTGCTACCTTTTCCCTGACTTGACTGATGATTTGTGTCGTTTTATGAATAAGGAAACTAAAGCCTCCACAAGCACAGATTTTGTAGCGCTCTGGTGTTGTTGATCAGGTGTAGATTGGTGCAAAAATCCTTCTTTTATCTTCACACTGAAGGTAAAAATTTGCTGAATGTCCTCTGAATTTATGAATTCATTGTTGCTGATATCAGTATTTGTGAGTTAAAAAAATCTGATACTTTTTTTTGAAGTTGGACATCAAAGAACTGAGTCCAAGACGTACTCTAAGATAGGATGTTCTGTAGTGTAGCTGTTTGTTACTAATTTGCTGAAATATATACAGATATCAATACATCCATTATAAGCTAATAACAGCTCAAATGAAATTTCTACAATTGGTGTAATCTTTGCTGGGCTGATTGTAATAAATTATGTTCATTCCTTTTCTTGTTCTGCACTTTCCTCAGAGATACGTGGTGAGTTTGCTTTGATTATTTAACAAAATGTGTCTTTGTACATTCTTGTTACTGTATATGTGAATCCTTCGTATTGTCCTAATTATATACAGTGCTGTCAGGTCCCATCTATCCTAACGTACTGACGGTCACTATTGTTAATTTCTTTGTAAACACTTTCCTTCCACTGACTGCATGTTTTCTCTGTGTAACACACCCTGCACAACTAATCATATCTGACTTGGCTGCCATATGCTGATACATATGGTCAGCAAGTCATCTACCAAAATGGAAATTCAGAAATTATAAAGTTGAAGGAAATCCACATGATTGAAAACATGTCAGTTTTGGATTAAGAAAAACATACGGCAACTTTTGTTTCCTGTCCAGGCCACCAAGACCAGTGAACATTACCAATGACTACTCACTCTCCCACTCCATGCCGACATCAGGGAACCCTTACTCCACCAAAAAGTGAGTACAACAGCCCAACAATGGATGTCCTGGATTTTACAGCAGATCCTTTCAGTCTGCCATGCTCCCTAAAGGCGCCGTGCCCCTGTAGACTCTGTGGCCCACACTGTCTTTATTTTCTTTCCCTTTATTTTCCAAAGTGTGTGTGTGAACATTAGAGTCTCACTGTGCTCTTTCTTTTCTCTGTGGTTTTCTTGTGCTGAATGTAAATGGCTTGCCTTACAGCAAGAATGATGTTGTTGAGCAAAGAAAGCCCTTGACTGGGGCTGCTCCACATCTGTTGAAAGGGAGAGGGTAAGTGACACAGGTGTGCATATGAGAATGCCTTTGTGTGATCAAATGCATGTGATCTGATATAGATAATAATCATAGGGCATAAACTGGAGCACTCATCGTCCTGAGGAAACTATTAGTGAACCAGTTTTCTTATAGAGGGTTTTATGTTGTTGTACTCAAGGGGCTATTTCAAAGACAATAGACAAAGCGTGCGTCATAAAGATCACTGACAATTATTTTCAAGTGTCTACGACAATCTTTTCCTTCACATAAAAATGGGAAATACTGTTTCTAATGTGAGCCACTGAGTGATACCCTCAATCACCTCTATTAGGTAAATCAGGTAAATAGTAGCCCTACACATTGTCAGGCTCACTATTCATGATGTATGTGAGCACGTTTAGCTGAAATGGCATTAACTTGTTTTTTTGGGGGTTTTTTTTCTTAATTTGCTGTTTATATTGAATTTTGGATAAGTGTGCTGTTGATGTTTTGATAGTAAAGGTCCATGGCGATGCTCTGTACGTGCACCTGATGAAGAAAGTGTTTCTTTAGGGAACACTACTCCCTTTCATAACAGAGACTTATAGAAAACGTACAGATGTGATGAGTGAATGGGGAGCTTTGGGTTATTCTTGATGTGCATATCAGAGCACCTGGCTCTGCGGTCACGGTCTGGGCAGGCTGACACACTACATAATACAGGTTATGTACCCTTACTGATTAGCTTTTGCACAACAATGACTGAGACTAACTGATTACATTCCAAAACTTATAAAATCCTTGATTTTTTAAACAGCTGCAGTACACAGTTAAACTCAAGTTAGCGATTTAGCGTTTATCTTGGTCCTGGATCCTTACACCTCCCGTAACGCAAGACAATAAACTTTCTAACAGGTTAATGGTCACATCTTTCAAATGTCGTCTCCCCCAGTTTGTAAGGCAGGCTTTCTGTTAAAGCTGCACCATAGAATATTTATATTGACAATACCAATATTCACAGTGGATTAAATGACAATGTGTAATGTGAAACATATTTATTATCTTTTTTTCTGGATGTGTATATTTCTTCATAGTTGCCACTGTTTTACCAGCTTTTAAAGAATTTCCCCCCGTGGATTAACAAAGGAATTCTGATTCTGATTCTGTTTTGAGACATTTTATGATGACAGCTAATTCCCGATTGCTCCCCCCGTAACGATAGCAGGTTGCTATAGAGGTTTACAATGCAGGTGGAAAGCCTGTGTGAATGAGGGAGCGACATCAAAAACACTGCATGTTTAACATATCTTGAGCGGGCGGGTGGGTTGTTTGATTCAAAAACAATGACTTTCAATAGCTTTAATGATAAAGCACTAAGTGATTGATGTTTGTATAGCGTAAAGAGTGCATGTGGCTTGTAGTGTCGGATATGTCTTTAATGGGACATGTCAGCACTGTTTCTTCCAAACATAATATGGCCTTGTTTCTCTCTAGTCACCCATGAATGGTTGCTTTTCACCCTCTCTCCTCCTCCTCCTTTTCCCTTTTGTTGCGTTCTCTCCTTTTCTCTCTCTGCTTCCTCTCTCCTCTCACTGCCTGTCCCTCTGTTGTCACCTGTGCAATGTAATGTAATGGGGTTTTTTTTTATGTTTTGTGAAACCCTGCACTGTTCCAGGTTGAACTACAACCTCGATGTTGCTGATAGACTTGCTGACGAACATGCTCTGATTGGCCTCTATGTGAATCTACTCCAAAACAACCCCAAAACATGGTTAGTTGGTGTGGTGCTGTGTTTGCCAGCCACCAGTGGAAGCTATTTGCTCTGCTGAACTACCACGTCGCCATCCTTCCCTTAACCTAACGTTATTCTGAGTGTGTTACAGCCCTAACGCTGCATGCTGTCACTGTTACAGATTAGTCACCTCGATATTATTGTTATTCAGCCGCATTAGTTGTTTTTGACTGATTTGTATAGTTTATTTCTACAAGGAAAATATATTTGAGTCTTTTAAAGACCTTGTGAGCATACACATGACTACATGATATTGAGTTCAACATCATCTCAGTCATAAAATGTGCTTACTGTTGTCTTTGACTGAAATCACATTATCTTGGGGAAGATTTGTATGTTAATTGGTACCTCATGCTTAACTTACATACATACACACATCATTTTCTAGGTGCTGTTTTTCTCAGACTTGACTGCCTCCTTTATAAAGACACCTCTAAAATGAGTTTGGTGTGTTTGGTCCTGTAACTCTTGTGATATTTTTAAAAACAAATCAAAACTGTGTACACGGACAGATTTTTATTTTTTCAGTGGGAATATGCCAAATTGTCTCCTCATCCTGTGAAAACACAGTTGCCTTTATCCTCTGTGTGTGTGCACACTAATGTGCTTGTATGTGTGTGTGTGTTTGTTTTAGAGCTGGTTTCGGTGTCATCTTATCATTTTGGCTTTCCGTGTTATATTAACAGCCCTGTCGAACCCTCCATACCTTACAATTGGAGTGTGTTTGAGTGTTACTACTGTGCACATGCTTGCAAATACATAACCATATTCCTTTTACTGTATCAAGTGATCAGACCATAAGCAACTTCTCTGGTCTTTAGATACAGAGTGAATGATTACTTCCCCTTGAGTTTTATATGATAACCCAACTTCATTCCTGCTTTTGTAGTTTTACATAAGTAGCTTAGCATGATTACGTGTGCCGTTGTTGTAAAACTCATGAAAGTTTCCAGCTGATGTACTAATCCGGCGCTTGAACAAACTTAACTTTCTTAGATTTTTTTTTTCCCTTCATCTGGTGTAGCTGTGAACCAACTGTTTCATGTTGTGACTCCCATCTCGATTTTCCTCTTGATCAGTTTGCTGGAGAGCAGTAACCATCAGGATGAGGAGCACAGTCTTATTGCCCGCTATGCTGCTAGACTGGCTGCTGATGCTGCGGTGAGATATCTGTACAGTATGTGTGTGTGTGTATGAGACATTTATTGCACACAATATCATGGCATTTTTGTGTCCATGTCTCCACTGCCAAAAATCTGTCATTGGTGAGATGAAAGTACCCTACCTATGGGATTTCAGTTCCTCTTATTGCTAAGATGATGGAGGGATTTTCAGATGGGGATTTCTAACCTGACTTATGTGCCCGTTTATGCTCTGATCAGGTCTTGATGGATGGCTGGTGACTTGACTGTTTTGTCCCCCCTCCTCCCCGTGAGATATGAGATAAGGTAGTGGGTGACATCATCCAGAGGTAAAGCCAGTTTCACGTGAAGTCTCTTGCTTGGTTTCACCAACAGGCTCAACAGCAGAGGGTCCCCACAGACCTGCCCTGCTATCTGGATGCCAACAAACAGCAGAGGCAGCTCATTGCTGAGCTCGAGAGCAAAAACAGGTTAGGGACGACTGCCTCAGTGATACTACTCAAACCTTTTGTGTTTGTCTCCTCTTTTTTCAAATCCACAACGTGAAATGCACCTTGTGAGTAAAGGGATTCCTGGTCTGACAAAACATATGAACCTAAAGCACATTTATTATCATTATCATTACAAGCAAACATTACTAAAATGTGATTTCCTTCCTAAATATTAACATTGTAAAGGAGGTAACTAATTGTGCTGTTCAAAACATTAGTTAGGTAGACTTACCATTAACTGCAAATTTAACATTAAAATGAGATCAATACATAAAGAATAATGACACCCAAGTGGAGACAAAAGCTTGATTATAGGCAACAGTGATCACGCGTGTAGCTTTTAAGACAGATATAATTAATTTTTTTATGTAAAACAATGGCTCACATGACTATTAATATAAGACAGGGGTCCCTTGTGGTGAGAAACAGAAGAATTATCACCGGACGCTTCAGTTCCCTTCAGCTCTACGGAGCTTTACAGGCTCACTGTCACACTGTCAGGGCTTTCAGGGACACTTGAACAGAACTGAGCCATTGTTTTGTTTTATTAGCAACACCTGTGCTTTTCCTGCAATGACAAGTCAAAACATCTGTTGCGAAAATGATCTATAGTGTCCTTCACCTCAGTTTTCTGGTTTTCCAGCCCCATAACCATCATCACTCTCATACCAACCGGTCCTGCACCAAATGGCAGACAAAGTCAGTGATTAGCTGGTGAACTTATTGGAATGTTTAGCTTTTAAACAGGCAGATATTTCCTTTAGGAGTTGGTAGAGACCAGAAGCAGCTGAAAGAGAGTGAGGTTTGGACAGAAATTAATGTTGCTCCTTATCTGCTGGTTGTGTAAATTACCAAGGCGATGAAATGTTGTGTTCACAGCTTGTTTCTGCTGCCACCAAGTGGCAAAAACAATCAGTTATTGCAGTTTTAAGTTGAGATTTAAACATCATCAGATGTGAGGCATAGGAGCAAAATGCACTTTACATATATTTTCTGTTGACCTAGGATCATGCAAGCCAACCCAAGTCTGAAGCACGTACTGTGATTGCACGTTTTCTCCCTGTCACAGAGAAATCCTGCAGGAAATCCAGCGGCTACGCCTTCAGCATGAGGAGGCTTCCCAGCCACCACCTGACAAAGGTCAGCAGAACCCCACTCTGCTGGCTGAGCTACGTCTTCTCAGGTAACTATTCTAATCCTGAACAATGTAGTATGTTCATAACAGCCGTTTTAGCTTAAGGTGCAATACAACACACGTGTCATAATTGCTTGCCTTTTTCCTAATCTGAACAGCAAATGTTAGAGTCTGAAGATGCACATTTTTGCCATATTGCTACTGTTGTGACGTTATGCTATCATCACCTGGTACAACTTCTTTCCTCTGTTAGGCAACGCAAAGATGAGCTTGAACAAAGAATGTCTACTCTGCAGGAGAGTCGCAGGGAACTCATGGTGCAGCTGGAGCAACTAATGATGCTTCTCAAGGTACTACAGACGTACCTTTCATCTTTCTGACATCACACCGCTCAGATAGGGAATACAGCTAAGATGCCTTCAAGATCACTGAACGAACACAGTGACTGTTTCCTCTGGGGAACAGTGAGGTTAAGGATTTGTTTCAAGGTTTGTTTCTTGGCCAGGATCAGTTCTGTTGCAGCTTATCAGAATATGTGAACGTGTGTACTGTAGCATGTATTTTTTTTTTTGTTTCTCATTTAGAGGCAGGTGGTAAGCCACATGGCCACATGATGAATTTCCCTTGTGTTACAATTTCTCCCAGCTGCTGTGGGTGATCACTCCAGCTAATGTAAAGCAAATGCTGCAGTTTGCAGATAAGGAAATGTGAACAGTTACCCAACATGTCCATTAGAGGGCGCACATTTTTAATAGTCAAGCTCTGCTGAGGCCTAGATTTCTAGATTTTGAGCAACAGATGAAATATCTGTTTCATCTGTTTCTCATATGTTCAAAAGTTAAATATATTGAAAAATTTCACAGCCTCAGCAAAATATGTATGCTCTCGTTTTGGTGTCTAGTGTTAGACCTGTTCAAAGACCCATCAGTGGATTTGTTTTGGTCTTTGTTGCAAATGCTGTTTTCCAGTTACATTTGGATAATCAAAAAGTGCTCTGTCACACACATTGTTTGAAAACCCTGTCACAAAAACTCCTGACTAGCTATGCTATGCTAATGTGTCTCATTCAGACAAGAAGCCCAGACAGAGTTAAGATCAGGATACAGAGTTTAGGATTATGCTCCATTGCACCTTAGAGGACACCATGTCTACCCCCCTTAAAGAAGGATAACCCTTGGTGTGAGACGAAGCAGGAGTTCCTCAGAGCCCATGTAAACTGCTTACTATACTGGATCAGGTGGGGAGGATATCAATCTAATTAGCCTAAAAGGTTCAATGTTAATCCGTTAAACTTGCATGAGGAAGCCACATGCTTGTTAAGTCCTGCATACTGACTGATTTTTTATTTTTTTTTAATGCTCACTGCAATGTGGTTGTTGTTTCATGAGCCATAAAATGTTGTTTTTCAGCTGGAGGAGGAACGGAAACAAGCTGTAAGTGTGAAACCTGCGAAGCAAAATGAGACTGAAACTAAAATTCAGAATGATTGCATGCGTGTTTGAAACAAAGACTTTGTTGCTGTCTTGTGAAAATCTTCTTATGTACAGTTTTTTTTTAAAAGTGAGCTGAACTGTGTGTGTAATTCTTCAGTTTAGCTTTCACCAGACAGCACCAACTTGTGGTTCGGTCTGTTGAAATAACTGTAACTGCTTTTAGAGAGAAAAATCTGTTCTAACAGCATGTTGAACAAATACGGCTTAATGGCTCCACATACCGTACGTTTCTAGCATGTATAAAATGATTATTGTTTATAAAACTGTCAGGACAACTGAGCTTCTCTCTTGACCTAAAAAATTATTGAACCTAATTGTTTGTAGGTTTTTTGTTTTGTTTTTTTTTTAACTTAAAATTCATTGCTGTGATTTGAGTGCTGAAAATCAGGAGGCGTTTATTGCATTCCTCATTTGATGAGAAAACTTTTGACCCAGATTGCGTTAATTCTTCTTACAGATGTAACATTTGAGTATGGTTTTCTCCCCTAAAAATGCCAGCGCTGTTAGCTGTAGCGCTGTAGTTAACAGTGAAATGGTCTGCATGTGTTGCAGACTCAGGGTCCGGGCTCTCCACGCTCTTCCCCCAGCCACACCATCAGCCGGCCGATCCCCACACCGATCCACTCGGACTCTGCTGGCACAACCCCGACTCACACACCTCAGGATTCACTCATGGGCGTGGGAGGGGATGTTCAGGAGGCCTTCGCTCAAGGTATCACAGCCTCACCCTGAAGCATTTGGTTGTGGATGTGGCGCCCTGAATGTGTTTAGAAGCTGTGTGCGATTCTGTGTTTACAACTATTTTGTGTGTTTCAAAGGTCCAAGGAGAAATTTGAGGAATGACCTGCTAATTGCTGCTGACTCCATCACCAACACAATGTCATCACTGGTTAAGGAACTCAATTCTGGTAAAAGTGAATGAAAGAAAGCTTGTATTTTGCTCTTTGAATTTTTATACAGCAGCTGTTTTTAAAAGTGTCATTTTCCCACAGAGGGTGGAAGTGAGACTGAAAGCACTGTGGACTCAGACTTTGGACGTGGCGACTTACTGGTCACAACCTCTGCAGGTCCCTTTTTCGTATATAAACCAAGGTAGATATCAGTCACACTGTATAGGATTTGATCTTTATGGCTCATTGGCTATTTTTTTAATTTTTTTTTTATTTTTGAGCAGACTCACCCTTTCACATTCAAAGCTCTTTCTACACTTTCTCAGCTCATCTTCTGCCTCTGCTTAACCTGAAAACTGTTTTGGCACACCTTGCTGCTTCCTCCAGACTGTTAGTAGTAGTGCTGATTTGTCTCGTGCAGATGAGTGTGCCAAATACTTTATACATTAGATCGTCTCCTATGTTTCTATCAACCACTGATTTGACTCTAATTCAAGGATTCAAGGAACTTTATTGTCATACCAGCTCAAATTCACATGTTTATGGTACGAAATTAGGACTCAGGTCCCGGGAGCAATAAGTAGACTATAAAAATATAAAAATATAATTCATTAATGTATCGGTTGTTAGAAGAGATTTCATGTTGGCGGGATTTCAGCTTCTTTAACCTCAATGTGTGTTTCTTGAAAATAATTACCTATAACTCTTTCCTGTTGTTACTGTTATCAGTCTTAGGAGTGCTGGTGCTGCAGAGGAGGAGAGCTTTGAGAATGATCTGGATCAGCAGCTGGAGGATGAGCTGAAGTTGGAGGAGCTAATGAGGCACAGGCAGGAACCAGACAAAACATGCATGGTAAGACTGTGATGGAAGGAGAAGGCAGCAAATTGTGTATTTCGAATTATTAAATTAATCCTTATCTGCACTTATTCTAACGTGCTGCGTGTGTTTTGCTGGTGTTCATGCTGTGGTACAGGTGACGCTGCAGCAGTGACCGTGTTGGTTCAGGTGACTGGTAAGTAACTGATTGATGGTTTGCAAGTTTCTGTCTTACAGTGCACATACTGCACTTTAACATGAAAGTGTATAAGTGTTAATGCTCAACAAAAATCTTGAAAATTTTCAAAAACATCCGCAGGATTGCTGAACACTAAGCTTTGCCTCAAAATAAGAGAGCACCAGTTGTGTAGACACAATCCACTGATCAGGACACGCATGCAACCAGCAGGGAAAACGCAAGCAACGTTTGAAATGAATCCTCTACGCTGCTGACTTTCCATTTCATTTTAGCTTGCAGATCATCATTAGAATGCCTCATAGTTTTCGTTGACTGACTGCTGACAAAACTTAAATTGGAGGAAACACTTGTCAACATGACAAAGAGTAATTAGAAATCTGGATAAAGTGTTGCCTCAATATTACAGAGCACTCTATGCAAATTTTGGTTCTCCCAAAAAACATTATAAAGGCTAAGGCAGAGATGTGATGTTTACATGCGCAAATACACAACTTAGTCCAAAAACACGACCTGAGCTGGGACATCTCTGTGTTAACACACTTTCATCTTGCCTTTCTTTGCTTTATGTGTTGAGCACTTCCATTACATCAAGCTTTTCATAACAAGTTCTGTCCTTTTAACAGGTGAGCAATATGAAAAGCAACAATAGTAGAAGACACTGGACAAGACAACACTGGGCCGACGGTACAGAGCACTGAAAAGATGAAGAATTTAAGTTGAAGAAATGGCCGAATCCAACCATAGAATACATTTATGTAAAGATATATTTTTTAACCAACCACATATTTAAAGTAATACTGTGAGCTGATGTAAAGAGATTAATTAGTGAGCTGTCTATTATACCACAGGTGCCATAAAAACCACATGACTTTGGGAAATTATTTCTTAATTGTTATTTTTTTTTTTTTTTTTTTTTTTTTTTATGAGTTGTTCAACAAATGACTACGCTATTATTACAGTGGAAAACAGGATTCTTTTAAATTGACGGAGGTGAACCACGTTTAAGTGTTTGTCATTTGATTTGAAGCTTAGATTATGTCGGAGCTGAAGTTGAAGATGATAAAATTTGCAACATTTTGTGAGTGTGTAACTCAGACTCACCACTATTCCATAGTTTTCTTACTGTTTTTGTCAAGTGGCTTTTGTATTGTGTTTTTTTTTTTCTTACTTTATTTTATTTTATTATCTGGACCAGGCCAATCATATTGATTTGTTTAATTTGATACATAACAATGGACACTGCCTTAGCTGATTGGGTGACCTCTCAAAGGAGCTCATTCAAACTGTCAATGCAGCATGTAGCTAACAACAAAACACACCTGTCGAGCAGCAATGCCAGTTGTCTTCACCGGACAAATGAGGCTGAACTCATTAAATCTGATGCTGGGGGGGGGGGTCTGCAGAGGGATTTGGTCTGCAAATATGTACACTGTCTACATATAAATTGCCAATTAAATCTAGATGGATTGGTTCTACTATCTGGGAGTGTTTTTAAAATACAATGAAAAAGTGTAACATAAAGACTTCCAAATGACTCAGATCCTCAAAGGTTTACACTGGTAAGGGCATTGAACAAATTGTGTTTACTATCAAAGGTTTATGAATCGCAGTTGCAGATCGCAGATCATTTGCCATTGTTTCATCTGTTGGCTCTCACACACGAATCTCTGTGTGACTTGCACACCATACACACTCTTGCTGTACTTTCCGAGTGCGTGTGAAACTTTACTCAGTCACTTTGAGACAAAGTGGCCAGCCAATCTGAAGTTATAAATGTGTGAAATATATCTAGTTTGATTTCTGCGCAAGTTCATAGCAGTGATTTTGCATGGTGGTGATGCATAATAAAGTGTTGACACAATATCACAAGTTTTGCCTATGAACTCCTTTTTCTCCTTCTTTTTCCATTCCAGAACGGCACACTTCAATTGGCTTGGTTTGGCAGTACACATTTATTATCTGTCATAAATGCACTGTTGGCTGCCCTCAACCTATTGTCTATAATTCATCACATAGACCCACCATCTGAGGTAACAGAAACAGTCATCCGGTACTGAATCTCATAGTCATGTGAATAATAGAAGAGAGAATTTATGATACGCATATGAATTAACTAATATTATTCTTTATTATTGTTATTATTATCATCAGTACGTTTTTAAAGACATCAACTCAAGCTTGTCCTTTCAACAATTAAGCATAGTATTGAAAAGCTAGACCTACAGAATCCAAAATCTGGGAAAATATGGCAAAATAACAACATGTCCTTTTATTGATTTATCTGTTTGGTTAGCTGGTTAGCTCATAGTTAACTGAGTGAATTTTCTGTAATGAATCTTGGACAAAGCCTCCTCATGATAGGTTTTTTGTTTGCCTTGTACCAAGTGCATCACTGCACCCTGGTGTTAAAACACGAGGAATGCAGTTGAGTGAGAGGCTGAAAATCAGTTCAGATACAAACTTTGTGCCCTCTATTTCCCTCTGCTGGGGAAAACCAAGTTTTACCCTTTGCCTAGAATTACATCTTGATCATTAAAAATTAAAAAAGCAATCATTAAGTTGGTGGCTCAGCGGTTAATCTGGTCCCGTAGCGTAGGCTACATGTAACACCAGGGAGGAAAATAACACTTTCACTATCGATACTATCTATATTCATTAGCCAAACTGATTAGGTCTACCTCTAATGTGTGGTTAGTTAATGTCCATAGGCTTAAATAAAAGAATAAGTAATACACAGAATAATGATACACAAAATAATAAATTAATAATGAAAAATTGGCAGTCCGACCAACATTCCAAAAATTTGATTAAACCACTGCAACAATGAATTGTGTATCAGAATAGTTACTATTTTTTTTACTGGTTTTATTGATCAACACTTCACATTTCCTCACAGTAGCACTGCAGCATTGCAACTCACAACAATACAAAATAGAGTTGTTAAATATCTTACACTAATAAGCATAATAGTTGGTTTTCAGAAATTTGTATTATTTTTTGAGCTGTGTTGGTCTGTTCCTCTCATTTTTGATAATTTGATAATTTGATAATTTACCAAACTTTACCAATTTTTGTCGGAAAGTAATTTTAGATAGTGGTGGATTAAGTCAACTTTGGGTTGAATAAATATTCGTTAGTTTACGACAAAAAATATTGCGTTTCTCCGTAGGAAAATTTAAAGCGATGTGACAACCAACAGCGACAAGACGGAAAGCTGTCTGCTGTTCTGAATGATCAACGCATCGAGATGTAATTGGTCAAAATCACGACAGATGTCACACGCAGACCAATCATCTGCAACACCGGTGATGCTTTGTCCAATCACCTGCCGCTCTCAGCTCCTCGTCGAGTGAGCGTTTGAGGGTGGGGTGACTCAGCCGGAAAACAGCATATTTTAACACCTTGTAACCTGCGGATCGGAGTTCACTGGTGAGTCACATTTGTTTTGCTGGATAATTCCGTTTGTAATTTGATTTTAAACATACACTATGTTGTGTGAGGGCGAAAACCGGAGGGTATTGACGGTGGTTCGTACGGTGATGTTACCCGGGCTCGGGCATATGTCTGCTGTCACCATTCTGTCAAAGTGTTGGCAGGAACAAAATTAGCTTACTGTAACTTGGCGGCTAGATAAACAAAATACAGCATCGTCATTGTAAGTAACGTCTGCCTTGGTAAAACACTATTTCTTTTCAGCCTGGCGTGGTTTGTTGGTGTAATAGCTTGCCTACCATTCACTTTTTCTGATTTCACTGTCATTTCAAACACCCGAGTTAGCTTCATTCACGAGGTTTACTGGAGCTAGCTTTCTTCGTTGCGCGCTTGCTTTCAAAATCTCAGAAATTAGCGAGACTGTCTCGTATTTAGATCCCCACATCAGCATAGACGGTTTCTTAGCAGTTTTGTGCACCGGGGACTGACGACAAGAAGAGGCGGGGTGACCGTGGATCTCCTTGGTCTTTTGTCTTGGGTGCCAAATTTCCCTTTAGCAAACGGATACTTTACTTTCCACACATGTCGTATTTAAAGAAAATACCTAAAAGATACCCATGGAAGCTGTGAGACATCAGTGCTCCCACCGCTTGGACGTCCCTGCCATAATTTTCGGTGGGTTTTAGGTTCCCCTCAAAGTGTACACTACCCCTGACTCTGCCCTCTTTTTGTTAACAATATTGTGCAACTTGATTAGTGACCTCAAATAAGGGGCAAACATTTTAATGTATTGATGGTAACCTCCTTGCTATTTTTTGAGCGTTGATGGATGGATGTGTTGGGTGGAGTTACTACCCCTCACCCACCCACTTTATGACCCTGTGCAAGAGAGTGCTTGGTGAGATGTGAATGGAGAGGGCAGACACATCTCTGCCTTTCCTCCAATAGATTGAACTTCTGCACAACAGCCCAGTGATTCATCGTAGTCTAACATTCCACATTAGCAGAGACCGTAAAGCATCATCCTCAGGCTGTGCATTACAAACATGTTACCCCACCCTCACAAAATTGAGAGCAACATGAACGTAAAGGCTAAACAAAGCAGCTGTTATTGCTGGATTATTTTGCTTGCATGTTGTGTGTGTTGTGACTGATACCCACCTGATTAAATCCACTTACCCGACTCAGTTCCAATTAATGCATCACGCTAAAATACAAACTCTTAATTTGTGATGTGTATACACACTGAGGTCATTATTTCCTGAATTCACAACACTGGCCTTTAGACATAATTTGGCCGTGAAAGTAGACCTACTGCATATTTTATATCATATTTTATAAAGCTTGTCAGTCTCAGGCCACTTTGAGGCCATGTTCAGACAGAGATTAGCACTACATGAAAAATGCAGCAGTCTCTGTTCATAACAGATGTTGGGTTATCCAGCAAAAAAGTTGAACCTGTTTCAGCCTTTGCTGCAAAGCATTGCAGTGTTATGTCATTGCACTGCGTTGGCCAGTTAAATATGTTGATACTGCAGCTCAGCAGTACATCTACAACACTAGGTGTTTTTTGCTCAGAAAGCCTGTTAATACATTGATAGACAGCTTCCTCAGATCAGTCATTCCTTTAAAATGTTTATGAGGAGATGCTCAAACATTTTGTGTTTTTGTTGCAATATAACTGCAGCTATGTTTTTTCATTTTTGGACATAAATGGTAGCCTTTTGTTAAGAACGCCAAGGAGGACAACCACTCTACAGGTGAAAACGTAAGAAGAAATAGGCCCAGGGGGCACGTATCACTGTCATTATGGCCTAATATGTACATATTTAATTCTTAGGCTTCATAGTCTGATTATTTGTTTAACACAGCACATGCATGCTTCACCTCCGTGGTGACTCTCTAACCCTGTCAGACTGGGAAGTGGCAAGTTCATTTCAATGACAGACTGGCGATAGCGCTGCTGCCACCCAGGCAGCACAGCATGTGGGATGCAGTTGCTGGCCATGTGAACATAGAACATAGTCTCCTGTTTTCCTGCATCCCCCTAAAGTTTGACCATGTCATACTTCTGTTGCCTGCCGCCAGATACAACGCTGAGCTCTGTCTTTTCTGTTTTCTTAATGTGAAAAGACCAGTATGCTCCAGTTGTCACTTTTCAGTCTGAAAGGGCCTTTAGCATTACTGTGCTAGTAGAAGTTTAGCATTGCATGCTTTTTGTTCTTAGTGAAGACATTTTTAGTGTCCACAGTTGGGTCATTTAACGAGATTAGCACTTGGTTGTGTCTTGTGCTCAGCTCTGCAGGAATTTGTGTAAAGACTAGAGAGTACTTTTGATGTAGTAGAGGCACGGGATCCTGAATATTTGTTTTTCCAGAATAACCGCACAAGAGATGGATATTATACATTTATGTCACTGCCTTGATTTATTTCCAACATTTTCAAAACACTTAAAAGAGTAGATTTAATCCACATTTCAGTACAATGGTGAATTATTACAGTCAGATGTGGAATCCATGGCACATACATCCGCTTTGCAGACATGTGACTTTTAAAAGCACCAGTGTGAATAGTTAAAGCTGAATGAATGAGAGCGATGATGTAAATTATGGCCACAATTTCACAGCGAAACATTGTTGGAATTTGAACCATGTGTTGCAATGTCCTCAAAGCAAAGCAAAGCTTTACTGGAAATCCTGCATCATTCAGCAGAGGACTCATCTCATCTAGCTCTGACTATACATGTGCAGAATGAAAAACCAGGATAGGCTAAGCATAGTGAAAGTAACTGTTTTAAGTGTACACACATATGCTGACTAAGAGCTGAGTATTTGACATCCATTACCAAGTTTCACCCAAGCACTGATAGACAGTCCAATATATTATTTTCCATTTTGGATGAAAAACTGTAGTAACTGTTGGCACTGCAACTGAAGTTGGAAGTATACACTGGAGGATTCAATTTCTGTTGATAAGCTCTGTTAAAGAAAGAGACAAGATGTGTTTAGCAAAACATTTTGCTTAGTAACCTGGCTGACATCAACAAGGCTACTTGCTGGACTCATGTTTACTCAAGAAACTCAGAAGACAAACTGTTTACATGCAAAAAAAATTTCATGGATTATCTTCAAAATGCAAGCAGACCTTTGGACCGATGATGGTGCAGGATGGACTGCTGTATTGATCTCAAAATCTATTTGACTGCCTCACATAAAATCTTGAAAGGACTGCCATAGGACTCTGTTAAAGAGAAAAGGTAGCTTTTTAAAAAAAAAGAATGACATGAATGAGGACATTCTGACAGCAATAATAAACAGCAGGAAAAAAATCAAGGCAGTAAAACAACTTGAAACAATCATATTGCTGTGAATGCTCTACATTTGCCTTAAGGCCTTTGCTGTCAGGGTCCTGACCTCTTGCATAGAATTCCTGCATATACCATCATAGCTGTGTTGTAGTCAAGTCCTGTTGTAGAGCTATGCCAGTTTTCAATCATGCCTGTTAAATAATGTGACTTGCTGGTTCACATATACAGTAGTGCTGTACCATTGATTACTAACCATGTTAATACAAGGTTGGACTGAGTTTGCTTCATACAGATATTTTGATGTCAGGGATGTAAAGGTTGATGAGACATTTGGGCACATTTGCTGTCTCCCATTTAGACAAATCTTAATTTGATTTTGGCAAAAAGAAGTCATAATTAAGAATTCACTGCCTGAATTAAGCTGTGGTTTTCTCTGAGCCATTCAGAGCAGTTGCTCAGAAAATTATACAACAATAAACAATATAAAAACAACAAATGGGGCAACACAAACAGGAGGTAACTTAGCTACAACAGGACTGCATTGTTCAGATTTTACACACCATATGTACTGTATTGAGATCCTTGTATAAATTGATACAACATGTTGTTACACCCCTGCTGGATATTTGTAAAAACTTACACATTTTTGTCAGCAGAAAATAATTTTGATTCTTAAAAAGTGAAGAAAGGAATTGGTTTTCAGCCTCTCAAATATGAATATTTTCTGGTTTTCTTAATATTCTGTGACAATAAATTAGTTAGACAAAACAAGAGATTTGAAAAAAAAAGTGATGGGTCTTTTTCACTGTTTCATCACAATCTGTGATTACAAAGGGAATCAGTAGATTAATCAAAAATTAAAGTAAGGATTACTTTAATCACCCATTAATCTACCTGTTATCTTCTTGATCAATCCATTCAGGGTTTGGTGACTGTCAGCAAATAGTGAAAAATTACAAGTTTCCAGTGCTCAAAGTGATGTCTTCAGGTGTCTTGTTTTGTTTGACCAACAGCCCAAAAGTAATGTAACATACAGTTACTTATAATAGAAAAGCAGAAAAATATTCACATTTGTTAGGCTTGATCCAGTGAATTTGTGCTTAAAAATGACAATTAATGGATTATCAGAACCGGCACTGATGAAGTTTCTGTTGATTGATTGAACTAAATCAGCTGATCACTGCAGCTCTAAAACATAAAAGCGACAGTATATTGGGAGCAGTTGAATTGATGTGGTTTTATTGTGACATGAAATACCACAGCCATTGATTGATTCATATGGTTAGTAATCAAAAGATTTCAACACACTTCCTCGCAGCATCATTTTCATCACTTCAGTCTATTAGCATCTGCCTGCTTTTTTTTTTACTCTTTGCTTTTCACCCACATTTGTTGGGTGTCATGGTGCCAAGAAACTTGCATCAGTTTGGAGGTGAAACTGGGTGGGCTGCATTTTCCTTTTAAAATCAAATTCATACATTCCAACTGATTGGGTTTTGTCTCGGAGCATTTGATGAGTGGCCTGGCAGTCCCAAAGTTGATCTGCATCTCAAAAGCGAGAAGCATCAAGCGTTGATCTGACCGGTGATGGTGCTTTTTTAGCACACGTACACACACGCGCACAAATGATCAATGTAATTTGGTGTACTGAAATAGCCCACCATAAGGAACAGGCAGCCAACCCCATCAGTCACGTGGTACAGGGTGCAGCAACGTCATTAGGGCAGAGATTTGTGAAGAATAAGCAGACAGAAGGAAGGAGCCCCGGAGGTGCGGCACTTTCTTAGCATTTGCATCGTTCCTGTTGTTTTTTTTTCCCCCGGCCAGAGAGAGAACAGAGTATCTGTTCAACATTTTAGAGACCCAAATGCCCGGTCCCACCCAAGCCCTTTCCCCAAATGGAGAGAATAACAACGACATCGTCCAGGACAACGGATCCAACATCATTCCTTACAGGAAAAATACGGTGCGAGGAGAGCGCGCCTACAGGTAAATCCGTGTAACGTCGCATTTGGTTTGATGTAAGAAAAGAAAATTCATGAAAAGACAGACACTGCTGCAGACAGAAGCCTGCATTCTGGCCTGGTCCTCGTCGTCGTGTCTTGGTTATGCTTTGCACCCATCCGCTGTTTTTTTCCCCCCTTCCCTGTTGTCTCTCATTCTCCTGTCATGTTAGCTCTCTGTATGTGTCCGACACCATGGCGTAAATCGCTCCCAAGTTATCTTAAATGCTTCCCCTGCTGGTATGTAGAAACCCCCCCAAATTATTATTGCTGGCACCGGTATAAATGTCGTCAAATGTTTTGGTGCAGTGGTGGCGTAGAGCAGATTTTGGAGGAGTGTATCGAAGAGGTACAGCTTTTCAAATGACAGGAATACACAGACAGACGCCCCTGCTTGCTGCTGCCGCCTCTGCTGCTAGAATATTCCCACTGTGACATGACACTTCGCGGCTACCTATTAATCCACAATATCACGATGTGAGTGTGTGTTTAGGGTCGTGTTTTCATGTGTGAAACACCCCCATGAAGTACCGCACCAGTCTAATTTCCTCCTATTTCATATGCCATCAGCCCAGCCCTGGTGTCGGCTGGCAGGCTATCCCAGCCCGGCTAACAAAGCATGCTAGCAGCTCATACATCCGCTTTGTTGACATGAGATCGGCTGGCCCAGTTTCCTTCCTTCCTTCCCAGAGAATCAGTCAGCCGAGACACTGCTCCTACAGTCCTGTGATATCTCAACTTTAACGCTGAATGGTTTCATATTATCATGCACAACCTGATCTTAGATGGTGTAGCATGATTTAATAGCATATCAGTTGCTGCCATAAGCCATTTGGAGAGGTGTTTTAGTGCGGCCATCCTGCTGTTCCCTATCAGCCTAGCAAGCTGAGGTGGTTGTGCTGCACTCTTCATTTCTGTAGAGGAATTGAAGAGAGCTACACACTTGATTAATATATATGATGTCTATTGTTCCGAATATTACATGGTCCACAAACATGCAGGTTTTCTTTTTTTTGCATTGCAGTCAAAAAAGAGGGCACACACATTAAAGGACAAACTGAAACCTAGGTGCTGCTTTTGTAAAATGGATCAGTTACATTGCTATTATCTGTTATAAACGGGCCAACATATACTTGGGTAGGCTTTAATATACTTTGGATTGGATTGATTGATTCAGGTTTACCCCAGTGTGAGGGGAACACTCTTCTAGTATTTCTGAGGGTTAACAGATAAAATCGCTTTTATTCATTGTGCTGTGGCCGTGCTGTACAACTATTTGACCTGTAGCTTAAGGATTAAAGTTTGAGTTCTCTGATGCATATTTTGGCATGTGGTATGCTTTTGGTATATACTGTAGGCCTGAATATCCATGGTACAAGTGGTCCCAAAAGCCAGTATTTTATGAGAGGGTAAAATTGCAGGATCTTTCTCGTACAACTTTGCTGTGGCTTCTATTTTTCATGCAGGTAAAATCAAATTAAAGCATCCCAGACATAAATTCAAAGAGGGCCCACAGGGCCTGCTACGACTAAGATATTAATATAGCAAAGGTGTATTGCTGAAGGTGTCTCCACCATATATATTCTGTAATCCCGAAGCATCCTTGTGGTCTGAATTGTAGAATCTGTTTCGTGGAAGAAGCAGTTAGTTATTTAGTTTGTTGTTGCAGCTTTAATATATGTTTTAGCTAGAACAATTAGTCTCTTAGCTGATGGACAGAAAATTTATCTGCAATAATTTTGATATTCCAGCAGTACTTTTGTTGTATCATTTTAAAGAACTAAGTCCCAAATTCTCTGGTTCCAGCATTTCAAATGTGAATGTTTATTTATGTTTTTGTATTTATTATGTGGACATCTTCAGGTTTGGAGTGTTGGCTGGAGAAAACAAGACTGTCTAAACTAAGATATCACCTTAGACTCAGGAAATCATGATGGCCTTTTTTTTTTTATAGGCCGAACAATTAATTGATTAACTGACGAAGAAAACAGTTCAACAAACAAACATGTATAAGATACTGCAGCCCTACAGATTTTAAACTCATAAATTATCAAGATAATATTGTATATTGAGATAGTTTCACTATACGATTTTCAAATTAGTACATGTCTAATTCTGTCTACAAGTCCAACCATGTCTGTAAAATGAAATTGTGGGTTGTTTTTTTTTTTGTTTGTTACCATGACTACTTTGTGTCATTGGTAACCTGTTATAACTGGGTGTGCACTGCGCTCAGGGGACACACACGAAGAAGATGAGGTGCATTTAAAGTGTAGAGAGAAGACTATACTACTACAGGTGACCGACACATGGTGGTGGTGGTGGTGGTGGGGGGGGAGTTCGGATTTTGTTAGGGCCCATTTGTTCGTTTTTGTTTCTCTGCTGATCAGTCTAGCCATGTGAAGAAATCCTAAATTAACCCATTAAAATTACGTTATGATGTGAATCTCGATGCACACTTTAGAAACCTGATGTGTGATTACTGAATGTAATATCATCTGATATTTTGATTTTTGAAAAGCACCAGAACAGTGCATTTGGCTTTGTTGAACTCCTTCAGTCATTACGGTAATTAATGGTCTTTTGTGAGGATACAGAATGTGGTGTATTTATTATTCAACTCCTATGTCATTTGTCATTGTGCTTGGTTTAATATACACAACAACTGGCTATTTGTTTGACATCAATTTTATTGGACAAGTATGTAAGAAACTAACTGAGGCACATGGAAGCGACACCTTTTTGTTCTAGATGCATTGCTTTTGTTTTCAAGTATTGTTTTTCTGTTGCAGCTGGGGGATGGCGGTCAACGTATATTCTACCTCAATAACCCAGGAGACTATGAGCAGGCATGACATCACTGCCTGGGTTAACGACATTCTCTGCCTAAACTATACGAAAGTGGAGCAGCTCTCCTCAGGTGAGCAATCTCTTTCTCTCTATTCACCTGATCCTCCTCCCTTTTCTTGTGTCAAAGAGGCAGTCTGAGATGGGAAGCATGTTTTAGAGATTACGTCTTTGCCTGTACAGCACAGGGTTCAGATAATTTTCTGTGCGAGCTGGCCGTTAAACCAACCTGTGGAAACATGCTCACCTCTCCCTGGCAGAGAGTTGTCTATAAATAAACTTGTAGCCTGCCATGTTCTCTTGCTGTGACCAAGTAATCCAATTTCAGTCACTCTCTACGGACAGTAATGCACACATTCTGCCCTCTTCTTTTCTTAAGGTGTAATCTACTTGTTTCATGTTGATTGCTTCTTATGTGCTCTTGAGTTAGATTTTATCTGGTAGCTGACCCACTGCCAGGTTGAGCTGGTGCCCTCTTTTTCAGTTGGATTAAAGTCAAGTTAATCTTAGCCATGTTACTAAGACTGTGCATTTATAGTTTTCTTTTTAAGGAAACGGGGGCAATGATCTGGGAACAGGAAATATATATTTTTTTCCCTTTTGTTCAATGGATTTTTGTCAGACAAAGGCATGCTTGATAAATCCTAGCCTGTATTTTAATTTGTAGTCATCTGATTTGTGACATATGTACTCAAAAATCTTTTCTTTATGTCTTTAGGAGCTGCCTATTGCCAGTTCATGGACCTGCTCTTTCCTGGCTGCATCAGTCTTAAAAAGGTCAAGTTTCAAGCTAAGTTGGAGCACGAGTACATTCACAATTTCAAATTGTTACAGGCATCCTTCAAAAGGATGAATGTGGACAAGGTGAGTTTTCTTAACCTCATTTTAACCTTGTTCAGGGTATCTGCGAGTGAGCTTTTGTGTTTGCTAAATTTTCAATTTTCTTTTCTTTTCCTTGCTTCAGATTATTCCTGTGGAGAAACTGGTCAAAGGCAGATTTCAGGACAATCTTGATTTCATCCAGTGGTTTAAGAAGTTCTTTGATGCCAATTACGATGGTAAAGAGTATGACCCAGTTGCGGCCAGACAGGGTCAGGATGCCATTCCCCCGCCTGACCCTGGTGAGCAGATCTTCAACCTGCCAAAGAAGTCCCACCATGCAGCCAGCTCACCTACTGCAGGTAAGCTTCATCTGTTACTCATTTTAGTTGAAAACCTTTCTTTTGCCATCCAAGTATATGTGAAACACACACACACACATATATATATATATATATAAAAAACACTACTACAGTTTTCATTCGTCAACCCCTGAGTGAAAAAACCTTTTGTCTGCCGTAGGAGCATCGAGGTCGACCGCAACAACCCCCAAGTCCTCAACACCAACTTCAAGACCCTCGTCAGCAAAAAAGATCCCTGTATCATCAACTCCTGCCAAAGGAGAGAAAGAACTGGAAGCACAGGTCACACATCTTACGGAGCAGGTATGTGTGTGAAAAGTTCAATTCTTACCTTTAGTACTGATTTTGCTGGAACCTTTCCATAATTCACATCTTCATCAGGTCATCAGTGCAGCCTGTGCAGAACAAGACAACAACCACTAAGTGACTGCTTAGCTGTTTTCTGTGACTGCTGTTCTACTTGTTAAATTTAGATGGTGGAAGAAATAGAATGAAACCATCAACATGAAAAAGGAATGGGAACCAATGCTGATACAGATCAATACACACATATATATTCTGTTATTGCTGCCAGAAGTACCTCTAAATATTTTTAAGTGGAGGCCAATAATATCATTTAATCTACTTTTGTATTTGCAATAAATTTAGGGTTACTTTTATTGTGACTCTTTTACCTCACCTTTTCTCTTGATGACTGTCAGAATCTTATTTACTTTCACTGTGAGACATGCAGTAGAGAAATATATAAATAAAGAAAAGTCCATGTACAGTCAAATGCTTTTTACAGACATGGCTTTTTTTTAAAATGTAAAGCTTCCCATAAATTAAAGTAGAAGGTATATGTATTTTATGTTGTTCCATTGTGCGGTCCAACACGTTTCTGCAAATGTAGCTATTTGTGCAGGTACACTTCAGGTCCATAATGGGATCTAACATTTGTGAAGCTGTAACCAACAAATGCTTTACTTGACAAATGACAAATCAAATCAATATATTATCTAAACAATTATAAGGTAAAGGTGGAGTTTTAGCAATTTACTCTGGATCTGTGTGCACTGTAGACCACTTTTATCAGTTTATCAGTGACCAAAATCCAATAGTAATCCAAAGCCAATCCAGTCACCAAATCGTGTGTTTTGATGCTTTGATGCTAAAAATCTTGTGAATCTCATTTTTTGTAGGTGAACACATTAAAGTTGGCACTGGAAGGAGTGGAGAAGGAGCGGGACTACTACTTCAGCAAGCTGCGAGAGGTGGAGCTGCTGTGCCAGGAGCAGGGTGAAGAAAGTGCACCTTTTGTCGAACGGCTAATGGAGGTCCTTTACGCCTCAGATGAACAGGTCAGTCTGTGACCACCACGCTGATCTGAACAGGATTCAGGATGATCGGATGCTGTTTTATCTTTCTTTCTTTTTTTTCCCTGAGCTGTTTCCGCAGCGTGTTAATGCCATTTTTCCTGCTGGTAAAGTCATGTGGAAGTTATTGTGTGGTTGAAACAGATAAAGACCTCAGTCTTTGTGTGTAGTCACATGTGTTTGCCTCAGAGCATACTTCAGTAGCCCAAGTGTTGAGCTGTTTTTTTTATGTATTAATCTTATTTTTTAGGAAGGAGCAGAGCTGGCTGAGGGTGATGGACAGGAAGTGGACCAGCAAGCCCATGAGGAGGCACCAGATTATCAGCAGGAGGAGCAGGATGAATACTGACTACCATCAACCCACACCGCGGTTACACCCTTCTTTTTAATATGTGAGAACTGTTAAAGGATTTTAATTTTTCCCTCATGGTTTATTTTTTGTCCTCTCCAAGACTGAGCACATGAAGCAAACCTGAATAGAAGCACCATCACAGTTTTTATTTTTTGTATCCCTCTGCTCACTGTTCGATGTTTTTGTGACTTTTGGTGAACTGCTGTGGCAGACGAGCTCAGACCATCACAGAAGTTTGCGAGGACTGTGTGAGTGGAAAGTTGACTCAAAAGCTACAGTAGATGTGCTGAAATGCTGAAGTTTAGACGGGCAGCTGTACCTGTCAATGCAAGTGTTAACTTCCCAGCTTATGTCCTTTTTTTCCATTTTATTTTGTTTTTATTTTGCATATCAACAATATTAATCACAAGAATGCAATAAGCAAAGCCCTGAAAGGGCTCGTAGTAGCTCTTATTTAACCTCCTTCCATATGTTGCACTGACATTTGACTCTGTACTGGACAATCTGTCCATAGATCCTCACGGTATTTATTATTATTAAGCCTTAGAAATAGTCCAAGATTCTGCATTGCATCCTCATGAAGGAGGAAAATACATTCAATGAATTGTGAATAAATGTAGTATAATGCCACCGTATGACTGTTTGACATCCTCACAAATTACAAGATTTCAGATAATCAGTGTGCTCAACAATGTGTTATTCACACCACACAGGGTGGTTTGGCGATAGTTTACTTGGTATGCTGTAATCATAGGGAAGGAGAAAAACATTATTGTGGACTAGTCTTATTATGATGCAGCATTTTAAGTTTTAAACCTCAGCTGGAACTTGTGGTCTGTTCTGATTTCAGAGTTGTGTTTTTTTAAACCACAAGTCTTAGGGAGGTGAGTCGGTTCACTGAGTAATTTGCCATGCTATATTCCAGTAAGTACATTGTATACCCTTTCTTAATATTGCATTTACTAATATTGAACTGGGCAGTGCACCATAATGCTTTAGTCATATATTATTATTGTGTAAATGAAAAGGAATGTAAACATGTACTGTCAATAATTAATGAATGGTAAATGTTTTTTTTCATGTCCCACTCATTATGCATTCCCCAAAAAATGTGTTGCATGTTTGCATTTTATTTGTGAATAACTTGACCTGCTTTTTACATATTTAATAAAAAACAAGTATGTTAAGTGAGCTTTTTGTATGTTTAACCTGCTATTTGAAAGATGTTGAGATTCAGATGGATTTGCTGTAATAAAATTATGTTTTGAGTTCATGGGAGTGTTTTCATGTCACTCCAACAGCAATAATCAATAATATTAGACCTTATAGGGTTTTTTTTTTTTATTTTAGTATATCAATAGATGATGCTATACATCAGTACTTTAGACAGTGCTTTATATAAGCAGGCAATGTTGAAATGGGCATCCCCATTTTATGCTTTGGTAAAAGTAGTAGTACCACATTGTGAAAATCTTTAACTAAAAGTACAGAAGTATTATCAGTAAAATGCATTCCTGTAAGCAGTTTTAGCTGTACCTGGTGGAGTCAGAGCTGATATTAAGTATTTTTTATATTGTTGGATAGTTACGCTAAACAATGAATAATATCTATAACGATAGATAAAAATTAAATCTGAAAAGTAATGAATAAGTATTACTGCTAGTACATATAGTCAAGTATATAATATGTAATGACCCTTTAAATTACAGTTTACACATGGAAGATTATTAACATGAAAAATGATTTATAGCAGTTAATTTTGGTGTAGCACAACTGCAAAATTCTACATAATTGTTAATACAAATATACTAATGACC
Source organism: Scatophagus argus (assembly GCF_020382885.2). Classification (NCBI taxonomy): domain Eukaryota; kingdom Metazoa; phylum Chordata; class Actinopteri; family Scatophagidae; genus Scatophagus; species Scatophagus argus. The sequence goes on along the minus strand of NC_058505.1, from coordinate 9,362,984 downwards.
CGTAATATAATGTACAGGATGAAGATGCAGAAAATGGAAAAACACATGCAAAGCAGAGCACAGACACGGTGAGATTCTACCTGATAAACAGTACTTGATCAAAATGTTACTTTCCTATTATCTCAAGCAGTGCATCGTTTTGAATGAGGAGCTCACATGAGAGCTGCCTCCGGTCCACGCTGTTGAATAATGAAACACACCCCTAGTCAGACTGAGCTATGCTATCTGCTCCTAGTTAGCTTAGTTTGCAAACTAGAGAAGTAGCAACCACCGGCAAAACGCAACTGCGCAACAATGGGTTAATAAAAACATTTTATCAGCTAACACTTTGTGGATACACACGTAAGCTACAGCAGCGCTATAAACTTACTGTACTTTGTCGTCATGTCTTCTACAAAGGTAAGAAAAAACAGCTACCTAGCTAACTACCAGCTAACTAGCCAGCTAGCTTTAAACTCTAGGCTAATTAGCTTTGGCAACCCAACTTACTTGCCTCTGTCCGCCCACAACCCAGTGGAGTTTACCTGTCAGCCATGTGTTATGGCATTTAGAGTTTCTTTATTGTCATAACAGATGCATAACTTTGTATCAAAAGTAATGTTGATGCAAGACAGCCATCACAATGAGAAACTAGGCTAAATAAGAGCTATCAAACCCGTTGTTTGATGTATTCATGTACAACATGTTTGACGTGTCCTCTCTTGCCTCTTTGTTCAATTGTTGTAGCGTAAAAGACACCACAAGGATTTAAAGTGTGTCTCCTTTCCGGATGATGTGGAAAGTGGGTTTCAGAAAGTCAGGAGAGAGCCGTCGGTACTTTCATCTGTGTCTTCCGCCAAGAGCTGGGAGAATTGTGGAGACAGTTTTCTGGACACTCCAGTGATAAAGGTTGATACCGCTCTGTGAGGTGGATCGTGACATGATTGTCTGTAACATTGTTGATGGTGTTGACTTTTGTTATTGTTGCAGAACCTCCAGTCATCAGGAAGGAAACTGTCTGCCGTAAGAAAGTTGACACAGTCTCCTGCTTCAGGTAAGTTGTACTCAAGCCTAATTAAATTGCCTCTGCAATATATTGCTATTTCATCAACACTGTAAGCATTATTGTTATTGTGGACATGATCCACAATTTTGTTTTTTGAATTAGCAAAGCATAAAGCATTGCCATTTAAGTATTAAACCTCAAATTTTGTTAGGTATCTGCCAAAACATGGCCATTCAGTACCGCTGATATTGATCAGATTTGATCCTCGATTTCAAATATCAAATTTGCCAGTATCATATCCGTGAAGGAAAGGAAAACAATTCATATATGAGGAGTAATATGAGGAGTCGCCCTTCTTTTGGTAAAAGAAAGAATGGCTTTGTAGAAGGGATTTTGTTCAACTTCAGACATAACCCACCTCAAATAGCTTCTGTTTTTAATTTAGACAGTAGAGAAGACAGAGTAGGGACAAATGGGATTATAAATAAGTGCTCAGATTGTGGATTGGGTACACATCTGTTTCTACAGGTGGGCAGCCTCTAAGGTTTTGTATGCTGAAAGACTTTCTTTGGTCATGGTACAATAAAATCCTTTTGTGCACTCCTGTGTTTGCGCAGTGCGGGCCGGTGCCGCTCACTGTAATGAGGACTCAGTGCACATTGCGTGGAGCTCCAGTGACAGCGAACAGTCTGATGATGAGACCCGGGAGCAGCATCTGTCCAAAGTTGTGGCTCAGCAGCAGCAATGTCCTAAGAGACCAGGGAAGCCCTCAGCACCCATTCAGTCTTACACCCGATTGCCACACATGCTCAGCACAGATAAAGGTAAATGAATTCTCTGATTTGATGAGTCAGGACTAGAATTTATTAGATTATTCTTCGTGTGCAGCCCAGCTTTCCAAGAGCTGAACTTTTAGGTTCATGGTACACTAGCTCTTTAAGACTTTATTAAGACTTTAAATTTATAATTTAAAAAATTAATTCCTGATGTCAAGAAAATTGTTTAATCGAATTATCTTGAAGGAATGGTTCAACTTTTAGGAAATAAGCTTATTTGATTTCTTGCAGAGTTAGATGAGAAGTTATATACCATCCCTATACCTGTGCATTAAATATGGATAAATATTATTATATATTGACTGAGCTTGCCTACTCAGCCTGTTTTCAGTGTTTGTGCTAACCTAAGCTAAATAGCAGCAGGCTATAACTTCATATTTACAACAAAGAGTTGAGGGTGGTATCGATTTCTCATCTAACTTTCGGCACAGAAGTGAATTGGCATATTTTATAAAATGTTGGACTATTCCTTTAACTCAAAGTGTACTCACTAGCGTTTTTCTTTATTTAGTTACCAAAGAGGTGAATCAGTTTTCATTCTGTGACCTAATATACAGGCTATGGTCAGTTAATAAGAGCTGAGAAAACTCTTCATTTGGTAAAACTCTCAGAAAAATCTAGTCAGAGGGCCGCGAGTTAAGACTGTTACCCATATATACCCACTGTTTTCATTTATTTACCTTCTTTTGTTTCATTCTTTAGATGACCTTCCTGTTATTGACACAGACAGTGATCTTGCCGAATCGGAGGAAGATGTTGAAAAGGACAGTGGGCAGCAAATCTCTGACTGTGAGTCAGATTCCTTTGATGAAAAACCAGAGGATTTGCCTCTCAAATCTACAGTTGTAAGTGAACTGTATTCATTCTGATGCTTTCTGTCACTCCCAGGCAGTCGTTGGTGCATGAATCAGTATCAGTATTGTGCACTGGCACAGTGATGAACAGTGTTGTGTGAGCAGTACATGCCATTTTCTCAAGGGTGTTATGTGCTTTAATGAACACTAGATGGTGCAACACAACCTCTTAAACTCTAAACAGCTGTGCGACTTCAGTGTGTGTTTCCAATTTAAAGTTTTCAGCTGACTGCCAGTATATGTGGTTTTCCTAGAAGCAGTACCATAAGTGTCAGTACTTTTCCTAGAGTCCAGGAAGACACCACATGATGTTCTGTTCAGTGTGTTAAACCTGGTGAGCTTTACCATTAGTTGTGGCTTGCATGGCATGAATGATTATGTTTTGATGTTATGTAAAATAATACTTATGATACAGCGTGTTATTTTAAGTCTTCATATCAGTATCAGTGTTTGGATTTTATACGTAAACCTCATGCCACCAGGTGAAGTATTGCAGTCAACATGTCCTGAAAGGGCCTTACAGGCTCAAACCTGTGTTGTACTATGCCCTTTCTAGATTTGGGTTATGTTCCAAGCTGTCAGAGCTCACAAGCTGAAGTAGCAATAAAACAGACTGCAGCTTATTCACTGAGTCAAAGCAGATAGTAAAATAGTAGGAAATGTTTCAGGGGGAGACTTTTCTACTCAGTTGCTTTCTCTAATTACTCAGATGTGCAGAGAATTAAAATTCTTTTCAATACTGTTATTTATAGAAATCATAACACTGTAGAGTTGCAACAATTCATCCATTGACTGAATGGAAATTAAGTCATTGTTCAAGCAAAAATGCAAAATGTATTTTTTAGTCCCAACTTCTTCTCAAATGTGGGCATTTACATTACAGCGGATTGAATACTTTTGCAAGTTTCGTGTGTTTTTAAAACAAAACTAGTCATTCAGTGCCACCAGCTTAGGCTAAGAGAAATTATGATAGGTGTTTTTCACATTTTCACTCTGTCATGAAATGACAGATTAAGAAAATAATCAGCAAAGCAATCAAAAGTGATCGTGAAAACTCTGCTCAATATGATGCATGCACTGAGTGCACTTTTCTTGCAACTTCATTTGACAGATATGTTTGTGTTATCATTGTAGTCAATCTTTTGTGGGCCCTTCTGTTTTCTATGGAGACTTGGATTGACTTTTCCTTCTCAGAAGTCATTCAGAATCAGTGTTTATTCAAGGCAGGGCAGCATGGAGAGAATGTATAAGGAGTGGTGATGGTTTCACACTCAGAATAAAGACCACACACAGACTTCAGTTGCTGCAGCACACACTACAAAATGCAAATGATCAGTTAGTTGTGGTCAGAGTTATTGAACTGATGCAGTTGTCTAGATAGCAGCTTGATGAAAATGTCCTCGACCAGCATGGCCCTGGTGGAAGCCAGCAATCATCTGAATAGGCACAGAACAATAGTAGTACCTGCTAATTAAACTCTTGTTATTCAGACTGTAAAACACAAGATCAATTTTTTTCGGGCTGTGTGCTGAGAGGAAACCTGTAGACAGATTAACATCACTGCCGCAGACCCAGCTACTTCCCTTTGTCACAGTTTAATTTGCTGCTATCAGCTCTCTGGGGTCAAACAAGATTTAAGATCACCAAACAGGAGCCTTGTGGTCACAGACCTCCTAGAAAGACACTCTAAAGAGTCTTAGTTTTTTAGATATGGTTGAACTGCAATGTATGCATGACATTTTTTTCATGTTGGTCGTGCGTTACTCAGTGCATATTAAGTATTGGAACTAACATTTGGGTATCTTGTATTTATTCTAACAGTTTAATATTATATTTCAGTACACATAGAGTAGATTTTGATTTAATTAGAGCTGCAAAATGAAACTTAGTTTGAATCTTAGTGGTGCCCCAAAAGCTTGCTTGCACACTGCCAAATGTAAATCAAACCGGATCTAACAGGATACAGAGGAGAAGTTCCCAGTCCAAGTCAGAGCTTATTACTCTAGATAAATGTACAGCTGACTCACTTGATGAACCTCTGCCAGGTGTGTGTTGTTGTGCTAGTGCTGAAAGTGAACGGGCGGAGCTGTGAGGGTTGATTTTATGTTTCAAGGCTGAAGACGATGGTCACTTCCAAGATGAAGAGTGTCACTTGCTCATAGGGTCAGCGACCTCCACCACATCGAGGCTGTGCTAGATCAGGGCCATGTCAAGAGAGCAGGGCTATAAAAATCTTTTTTACTACTGTTTGTTCAGGAAAACATATGAGTGGATGAGGCTGTGCAGAGCTGTGTACTTACAATGCTTTTAGTGCCGGGTGAAAACATTTTTGAGCCAGGGCCAGGAACATAGTGTTCCTTATTCTCTGTAGCTGGTTAGAGTGTGACGTCTGCTGGCACTCCGCCTAGCAGGGTCAAGTTGATTCAAATAAGAGAGCACGTTGGCTGACAGAGCCTGGTATGCTGGTCTTGTCTGCACATGACAGGAACTCAGGTTTCTTGTGGATTTTTCCATGAGAACTGATTTCCCTCAGGTGCAGTGAGCGGTGATACAGCAAAAAAGATTGTTTCGCTCCCATATCTTGTGAATTAATCAGCCTGATGGTGTGTTAGTGTACCATATCCACCCACTTCATTAGTGAGTTTATTGATTTTGTTTATTCTTTTGTGACTTATAGTTAATGTACTGAAAACCGTTTTGAACATCTGACATCCCCCTAACATATAATCGTATTCTATCCGTGACTTAAATCTTTTCAAACATGACGTATTTCAAATTTGGGACAAATAATTCTTTCAAAAAACTTAATATATAATTATGATTTTGTCCCTAGATGACAGAGCTACAGATCTCAGGCTACGTGTCTGATGACGAGAATATTGGTGACACAATGACCCCGAGCAGGCAGAACCCTGAGAGCTTTCCTCTCCAAACTGGTGAGGGCAGCAAAAGGTCAGTCAGTGACTGGGTCAGATCTGCTCAGGCGATGCTGCAGACGCCTCAGAAACCCATCAACAGGCAGTCCAAGACGCCAGAAGATTCAGCCAAAAAGAAACGGAAATTTCAAAGGTTTGAATGTTGCTCTTGTATTTAATACTCACGTATAGTTTGGTCCAATTCAGCTTTTTCTCTTAGAGCATAAACAAAGAATTTTAAAGGAGGTTAAGGAAAAAACTATTTATTGTGGATGGCTTGCATGTAGCTGATATCTGATCCTCTTTATAAGATCACTATTGGCTCAGTGCTCATCTGGTAGATCTAATCAGTGGATTCCTATCCTACATTGTTACATACATAAAGTGATAGAGTACATTGCCTTATAATGAGAAAACAAAGTAAGAAAGCATCAAACAAGGTAAGAAAGTCATCTGGTAGCAAGTTGCTTGCTACCAGATGACAGTCAGACGTCTGGGGCCATGTTTCCACCACAGAACTGATGATGAAAGGGACACCTGGTGTCATAATGTGGGTGCGAAATGTCATCGCCATCTCGAAGCCCACTAAATCTGACAGATGGCTATCTGTAGTCTTCGACAGCTTGTTTTGTTGCATCAGAATTTCTTTTTTTAAAACTTTGAAATAAACAGTTTTACAAGTGCTTTTGTTCAAAGCATGTGTGTCGTGAGTTTATCAACTAACATACTAACTAACTATCGGTTTACCTGTCTGTGCACAGTGGAGGTCTTGCTGAAAGACTGAATCGACTCCAGGGCAGACAGAGGTCAGCTGTGAGCTTCTGGAGGCACCAGTCCGTCTCTGACACCTCGACCACAACAACAGGTGATCGGCACACACCACCCGTGTCATCCACAATCATGCTGTAGATGTTGATCGCCGTTCATGGCAAAATTTGATTTGCAAGTGGGATAAAGGCAGTCTCTAGGCAGGCGTGATTCTTTTTTGTATGCAATTGTGAGAGGCCACGCTGAGGAAGTGCGTGCTGTATGTTGATCACTGTGGCTCTGAACTGTGAACTCAATATGTAGGTGACAGGAAACTGCTTGCCTAGTGTTTTTTCCCTTTCCGTGGTGTGCTAAACCACTTGTGTTCTCTCGTTCTTAAGTATCTCCTTATGATAGGACTCAAGCGGTGGCTTGCAGGTGACAGTTGATTGTGGAAAAAGAACACACCCACCTGATCTAACTCTGTGGTCACTCGAAGGTTTGATTAGTTTGATGTGTGAACAGTTGAATGCAAGGTTAAAACATGGAGGTTTACTGTTTGTTTAGTTTTTTTAAGTCTGATCAATATTTGGGGTTTTTTCACTGAAGACACCTGGTCACAATTATGTAGAGATTTTTAACCAAGGAAATCAGATGGTCCTCATATCTTTTTTTTTAGACATAAAAAAAAACATGTAATTGGACACACAATTGAACTTTTTCAGTAAAAGTTCATTATCTGTTGCCTGGCAACTTCTTAGCAACAGCAGCTCTGTTATCCCACTATGTTGTGCTGTGCTAGGACACCTGTTTATCTTTGTTGTGTATCTTTGGTGTGTGATGTAAATGTACTTGCTCTGCCTAAGATCAGATCTATCAGATCCTTACAGGTCAAGATGAGGACTTGAGTGCTATCTGAGTTTTGGCCTGCTGCCAGAGGTTATTGTAATGAGTTTTAATGTGAGACGTAAATGCACAAATGATGTATTTAACATTCATGTTTGGACAAATGCACATTAAAATTTTTTTTACCTTTTGAGATCACTTTCATTCGATTACGATTATCATATTAAAATACCCCCTCTGGCCTCTTTCAGGGATCGTTACCATACACTCTGAACTGCATTGAGTGTGTGCTCTCATGCTGCAGTTCTCACAATTCAGTGTAATCAAATTTATACACAAAATTTATCACAAGCAGCCAAGTTACTTTCTTATCTGAGTTTGATTTATCACTTCACAGCATTGCCTTGATTTGCTCTTCATAATTATCTCTCTCGTCTTTATTGTTCAAGCCAAAAGCTGAGTCAGAGCTGTGGCAAATTTCCAAACATTTGCACACTCACGCAGTGGGATTCACTGTGTTTCATATCCAACTCTGCTTCAGTCATTTACAGTTTTTACAGTTAGACAGTGTGAATTGTTCTGGTGCTAAAAGTGAATTGCTCTCATAACGCATAATGGGTCCCACAGAGAGCACGACTCTGTGAGAGGCGTGAGGACGCCTTATGTGCATACTCACAGAGACACGCACTCTGAAACAGAACGCACTCAACATCTGTGTTGTTGTTCTTGCTCTGCTCTTCAGTGGACAGGCCTGGTGTGCTGGTGCTGGAGGTGCTGGACCTTCAGGAGGAGTGCAGCATGCAACTGGCTCACTGTGAGCACCGCCATCCCCATGCAGAGGGCCACCAGCGCAATAATGCTGTCTCTGAGGAGAGAGCACGTATGCTGGTGTTATTCAGCAGGGAGACTGCAGCTCACCTGATCCCTGCACCGGGAGATATCATCCACATATACCCACCGTGGTGAGAGGACACTGATACATGACACACTTCCCTTTGTGATTGTTGTTATTTCACCTGGATGCCCTAAAAGGCTTTTTTTAATTTAGTCTGCTGAGGGAGGAAAGTTTCTCTGTGCGCACCTTAAAGTTTAACACAGGAACATACAAGCATGATCTTATCACATCACAGTCCAGTACAGAGCTAACACAAGTGTGGTGCAAAAACTTGATGCCCCAAGTACTCATTCACGGTGACTGGACTTTACGGTGAACTAGGAACTGAACTGTTGTGTCCAGCAATTGAACTTTTAAGTTAACAGTATTCACTCATGTTTGTAGAATCTGGATTGAGGTCATTGAAGCATATAAAATCTCTACAAACAATGTCAGACATACATTAGTGTTCAAAGCATGTAGAAGTATTTTCACATGTCTTAATATGTGTCTGGATGGGATATTTAAATGGTGCTGCAGAGTCTGAAAGTAACAGTAGATAACTGCAGAAAAGTTAAAAGGATATTATAAGGATCGTTTGTCATGTTAGAGGCTTCTTCTGCAATTCAAGATGAATTGCAGCTTGTACGAAATAAGACTGTACTTAATGATTAATTTCATTGTTAGTTAATCCACTGATTATATTCTTGATTAGTCAGTAGGTCCATAAAATGTCTGAAAACAGTGAAAGATGCACATTACAAGTCCATGATGACATCTTCATCTTAAAATAAAGAAATGAGATGCTGGATCGGATGACTTACAGCAATTTAGTGATTAATCAGTTCATTTTCTGTTGATTGACTAATTGGTTAACTGTTTATATCCATTCAGTATAATAAGAATATATAAGATTTGCATTACAACATATCACGTATATCTAAAATAGTTCTGACATTGGATATGGTTGCACGTTTCTGGGAAAAATGAACATAGGACTGAACAGTGAAACCTTTACTTGTGTTTTTAGCTAAATTGTCTCTTGGCAGGCAATCAAAAATTACACAAAAAAGACTGTTACAGGCAGTTACACAATGCAAGACTGACTCAGTGTCTGAGGAACAAAGAGTAACAGGATCTTACAAAATTATGCTGAGGAGGCATACTGAAAGACAGAATACTACACATGGTTGTAAACACGGGAAAGCTTATGATTAAATATAGTAATATGTGTCTTGTTTAAAGCATGATTAAAGACAAATATTTCGGGTTTAAAGATGTACTGTGCTCATCGCACAATAGTGAGCAGCAAAAACCCAGATGTTAGGAACAGTCCCTTATTTTTCTGGATTGTTGTGAAGTTGGAGCAAGGCAGCAGTTGACTCCAGCTGTTGGGAGTTTTAGTTGAGTGTGCTCTGGAATATCCAAGCTGGCGGAAGCGCAGGGGCCTCCTCAGCGCTCTGACGTCACCAACAGCTCCAGGGAATGCTTCACATTCCTCTTCCTGGCAGTAGTTAGGTCATTTCCAGCAAGCCGGGGAAAAAACACAGTAGGATTACTTTCTGGAGCATTTGGGAGCAGAGAGTGGAGGGAGCCAAAAGGACTGAGATTGAAAACACATGGCGGTTTGAGCGTATCTCTGGCTTTAGCACCTCTCCTTCCCTGTTGATTTCTGTTCCTGAAACCACAAGATAGAGCCCCCCTCAAAACACACCCATTTTACTCTTTCAAAGAATTACTTTTCATCAGATAAACAAATGAATCCTCCTTTGTTTCGTGTAAATTACTCTCAGTTACAGCATTTGGTCTATATTTCAACTCAGTCTGTTTTTTAACTCAGTAAAATGTCCCTAAACGATAACAGTCATAAGACGAGACGAGTTGATGACAAGCTGAACATTCTCTGAAGAGATATTCTTTTATCCATCTTCTGCAGCTCACAGGGCAGGCTAAAGTGGAAAAATCTGGAATTTAGAGCATGAGTGCATTCAGTAAAACTGTTCTTATCAGTTTCCGGTCTATCCGCAATTGATTCCTGCAATGAGTAGGTTGGCTCCTCCCACCTCCCACACCTTGTTGTGAGTGGGCTGAAGCCCGGATGGAAATACTGGAGGTATTATTCACTTACAGGCTGTGACGCCAGCAGCCGGAGCCGCTCCTTAACCCGGCTACCTGTCTGATGATGACAGCTGCCCACTCACCTGTTCACAATGGGGTCACACTTCCTGCTTGGCTGTTGAACCTGTTCTCATGAACAGTACGTTCCGCTCTACTAACAGTATGGCTTTAACTGATTACTGATCTCTTATGAACCTCGCAATGAGGCAACAGTGATGGCTTAAATACTGTTTTCATGCTACTACAACTTCAGTAAATAAGCAAGTAGCAATAACACATCAGGGAAATGCCCCAGGTCCTGCACATACTGTGCTAGAATGGGATTCGTACATGTTTACAAGGTTTTGATGCAGGTGTCAAGGCAGCAAAATAAAGTAAGACTGCAATAAAAATATAAAACAAAAATTACATCAGGTTTTTGAAGAAGAGATAATGTTATATTATTGAATAGTAACAGAACAATCGTAATAAAACCCCATTCACTGCCACTCTCCTCACTGTGCCAAAAAAATGGACTTTTAGGCCCACAGTCACCTGCAAACGCCTCTCATACCTGACAGTCAATGACTGTTGACAGCTTAAATCACTCACTGCCTTATTGTTTATAGGAGCTTTGTTACTCTTAATAACACGGCTTTCACATACATTTGAAGCTTGAAGCTGTTAAAATACAATGGCTTCCGGTACTGACGTATAGTAAAAAGTACATTTCACTTAAACTGTATTTTGCAGTACTTGATATAAGTAATTTTACTTTTCACCACTGAATTTCAAAAAGAACTTTGTAAAATAAGATTTAAAATTAATCAAAATTGTTAATTATACTTTATTCTTAATTCAGGTTATTTAGTTTTTATTCCTTGCGGTAAAATTTTGATAGTGGTGATGCATGATTATTTATTTTATGTGATTTATAGAAAGACAAGAATGATTTTAGCACCTTTCAAAGTACCGGCAGCAAATGTTTGGCTCGTATGCCTACTTTGAAAATTTGTTGTTGTCGTGATACCACTGGATTAAGTTTCAGTTGATTGACTAATAGATGAATCATTTAAGTGTCTGCACCAGCATGGTAAACCATGCAGTTCTATAAACTGTATGTACAGTTAAAGGCGAATAAGTAATCCTGCAAGAAATACTACGTTTGTATAAAGTTATGTTATAATTCTCCATTTTTATTATGTGTTTGGTATTGATTTAGCTCTATTTTGAGACCGTAGTTTGTTCAAATGTTTGTATAAACTTGTCCATTCCACCATCTTTCTACTTTGTGTGCGGTAAATGTTGAATATCTATCATAATCTCTATCTGGTTAATAAATAATTATTTCTGTAGCTAATGTTACTGTAAGGCTCCCCTGTAATCTGTAAAAGAATACATTTATATCAATGAGGGCAAGCGACATATTAGAAGCAAAAAACATGATGGAAAGATGCAAAAAACTCTAACTTGGTCTATTATATAGAAAGAATGGGATAGCAGCCGGATAATTGTCCAAAATGACCATGTAGTTAAATAAACACCCCAAAAAAACTGTTTTAACCAAAGCTAGACTTAATAACTGCCACAAAGGTCACACGAGACACACACACTTTATTTCAGTTAGGCATACTTAAAACTGAACTTGGTCTCTGAATAATCTCTTCCCTCGTGTTTTCATCACACATCCAAACAAATAGTTTTTTCCACTTTATCTGCGTGTTGGATTTCTCTGGTTCAAGTATCACCACAGGTCTGAGACGGGTTGTGACATGTGAGGCAGTTCCAGTCACAGAGTGAACTTGGCTCTGAGTCAGTGATAAGCTATCATCTCAGTACTATTCATTTTACATGGCAGAAAAAAATTTAGGTTGTAACTCAGACTCGCTGCAAATAATGAGTCACACTATTATCTGGCTACTGTTCAACCTCTTATTCTCAGGCTTGGCACCACTCAGGTGTGTGTTATTTGTCTTAATGAGCTAAAGCAGATGACCGTAAATGTTTTCCTTTAGATTTGATGGAGATGTTCAGCATAAGACGTACAGATCAACGCGAAAACTGAGCTGGTTATTATTGGTTAAAATTAAACCCCAACACCAGTGCAGACATTTTCAGTCGTTGCATTTGATTTAGTTGTTTTTCACCAGCGAGCTCTTAGCCCGTTTGATTGTGATGGGTGGTGAAGTATTTTTCCACACATGATGTCACATTTGGAAAGTGTCTTAATCAAGCTGTGCAGCTTTGCGAGGTGCTGCCTTTTAAGAACCTCGATTACATGGAAAATGTATCTTTTACCTCAGTAAAAGAAGACAAATGCATCCGTTGTGTATTTTCACTTGCCTTGCAGGAGTTTAATGTATTTGAACTTGTACTCTGAGCTGGATGCTACCTAGAGAACAGACCTGTGGAGGTGGCGGGTGCCTTATCTGGGTTTGACATTCAAACTGTCTCTCTCGAGTTCTCGCCCCCCTATGCTGGTGCAATGATCTATTCCATTTAATGTGCTATAAATTCTGTTGTTTGTTTTTTTTTTTGCATCTGTTATCAACACAATCACAAAACAAACTGTTTCCCAACACCTGAATTTGAGGGTGGATTCATGGTGAATTCAAGGTCCTAATCTCAATTCTTTTGTGCCATTCAATAAGAAAAGCACAGGCACAATGTAAAATGCAACAACTGCTATCCCTCGAGTCTGAAACTGATGAACTTTATGTCCCTGCAGGCAACGTCTGTCCATAGAACGTTTCAACTGTGATATTATTCTGAACACACACTTATGCCAGAAAGTCTACTCTGCCTCCAAACCAGCCAACATGTCCACCTCTGTGCCTCTGGGCCTTCCCTGCATAGAAAGGTGCAGTCCTTATCCTCTGTGTAAAACATTTGGACTGCTGGATGTTTGCAGGACTACAGAGGAGAGTGATGTCAAACAGGTGTGTATGCTTTAATCAAGTACATTACATTTAATACCCATTTTATATTGTAGTGGCGTTAGCGCCATAGATTAAAGGTCATGTTGGATGAACCTTTTTAAACCCTCAGTCACTTTCTGTGCACTCTCAGTTACAGAAAAACATTGTCAGTTCAAGAAATCAGCATTTCAACATAGCTGGTGGTGACAGCTACAGTAGTTGTTGTTTGGCTACTGGCCGCAAGATGACATTATTTATTATTACTTGTGTGCCCATTGCAAAATGGCTACATAAAACCTGCTAGGGTACCATGTTTTGAACTGTAGTATCAGGGTTATTATGGGTCGCTTGCTGTCTTGTTGTCATGATTTGTATGGCTGCGGTGTGGGTGAAGAGCCTGAGACAAATTTCCCACATGTAGGACAATAAAGTTTATCTTGGTCTTGACTAGGCCACTAAGGTTTATTTGTTTATCTGCACATTGTTCCACATTAAGAGGAATGCGTCAATATCTATAAAATGTATTAGATCTTCTTAATTTATTACCCTTGAATTCATATTACATGACAGGTGCAACTGTGAGCACATTGGTTTCACTTCACAATATTTTGTCGCACTGAGAATAATAAATGATCTCACCAGGGCTTTCAACCCACATCAGTCAAAAACAAGTGCATTCACACTCCACCGTGGTGACATAAGTCGTTGGCTAAATTAATTGAGTACTGCTTGTTTGAGTAATTTCTGAAGAACAAAGCACCATGGGTCCTGTCCTCTTTTTGAAGCAGATTTCTAGTGTAAAGAAAAAGTATAACTAATGCTCAGTGCCATTATTTGTGTTGACAGCACACTATATGTGATGACATAAACTGCAAGTTAAATTAGTACTGAGTTTGTGGATGTCACCTAAAGGTTCAGCTCAGGTCAGGATTTAGAGCTAACATCATCTAAATCTAAGTGTATTGGTCCAAACAAAAGTCCAGAACTTAAGCTTAGTCTTGTTTGATAATAAACTAAATAAAAAGACCCACAGTTACTCACATTCTAATGTGTAATACACAATTTATGTTAACTATCGTCTTATTTTCCTCTTGTTCTCCTTTTTAGATTGCTGCCCTCAATGACCTGCGTGGTTTTGGAGGATCAGGAGTTTTGACAAGGCACTGCCTTTCACTCCTGGAAGCTATTGAGGGGCTGGGCCAGGCTGGCTCTGTGGGGCAGGACGTGGAGGTGGTTGTCCAGAGGGTTTACTCCATCCATGTTCCTGATTACTCTCCCATGTCCATCCTCAAGCCTAGAGTTTCTTCCAAGTCTTCCTCAGCTCCCCCTCCTGCAGAAAAAGGCAAAACCAGGTACTGTTAGACTAGCTGATAATGAGTAACCCAGTGAGGTTTGTCACTTGATGCCAAAAAGAGGCTGGGAAAAATGAATTACATTTTGTCTGCTGTGCATGCCTCTCTCCCACAATATGAATTACTTTTTTTTTTTTGTTAAAAATTGCATGCTGGTCTCCTTGGTCTCAGGCATTGCAGGGTTCTCCTTGGTGGCACAATGTGTGCCTCAGTGGTCGAACTATTGTTCACAGTGCAGCAGCCCACAAAGTGCTCACACTGTCTCCAGCCATATGGCATTGTTTGACAAAGGACACAAACATTCCTAATTGAATCCAGCCGCTCTGTTAGCGATTCTGGCCAATCCCTGGGAAAGACAACATGATGTTTTCAAAATGTCGTGCACCAGCAAGCCTGAGTTGAATAGGTGCCCACTCGTACTCCACTGGGTGGAACAGGTTTGCAACAGCTTATATTACCTTAATTCTCTAAAGACAACCACAAGTATAAACTGTATTACACGGGTGTAAAAATGTCAAGCCTCTCATTATCAGCAGTACAAAAAATTGCACACTTGTGTGGAATGGGATCAGATTTGTTTTGGTTACTTAATCTGAAGGTGGAGCTCATAAACTATATTAATATTTGGTGAAAAAGAGGGAAATTTATAGAGCTGAAATAAACGATTAAGCGATTATACAATCTTCTTCATCATCTGGGAATCTAGCATTCATGTTGTACACATCACAACTAATTGACTGATTACTTGATTGACTGTAAAACACGGAACAACATTAGCACTCACAGGGAGTCATGTCTGTGGCCAGTTATTGAAGTCCAACATTCATTCTCCTTTATCTTTGATTTGTTCTCCACTATCTCTTGAGGGAAATAACTTAACTTGTGTTTGGCTGTAGCACAGTGTGGGTTTATCAGACTGAAAAATGCTATCTGTTGTGACTAAAAACAAAATGGGAGCAGTGCGAAGGAACCAAACAGTAAAATTGTGAGCTATAATACTGAAACAATGAGCTGAAATGCACTAAAAACACACTGAAACAGTTTGTCACTATGACTAGTTTCATATTGTTTCTGTTCAGTTGTTGATATAAGGGTAGTTATTAGTTCTGCTTTTAAAATATTTTATTTTGGTAAAAATACTTTTAAAACAAGTGCATATTTTAAGCCAGTGATGAGTCATTTTTTTATACACCAGTTAACTGTTAAAAGACTTGCAGTAAGAGGTGTTCAGAGCTTCCTGTGCTCTTAAAATGACTTACAGGTTTACACGAGTGGTCTTGTTATAGTTAATGATTCAGTGAATGCTCTATTTGAGGCAAATCCAGCGAGCATGACCTTTATTTGCCTGGCCCTCCCCAGGCTTGTTGTTTTTGTCCTTTGCTGAGTAATAAAAGTATTGGTTTCTGTGAGTGGTGCGGCCCGAGGGACGCTCTGCGGTGCAGGGAGGAGAGCCGCGGTCAGCTGACGAGCTAACTGACTAAATGAGCATGAGTTGTAATATGACACTTGATCCTGCCATGCTGCTTCTGCGGCTAGTAAACAAACGCCACCTTCTGACCGGAAACACTCGTGCCCTTCCCTCCGTTTCTCTCTTACTCGACCAGATTTAGCAGGCTTGGTTGGTAGAGAAAGGATGGAGGCGGAACACAGGTTAGGAGGTTAGCGTGACGGATTGTGGTCCTGCCTGCTTGTGATGGATATCAACATTATCTGGAAGGTTATATTTTGAATCCAAGTCCAAAATATGTATTATCTTTCCACCATTTTATTTCAGTATTTACCATCTTGTCTTTTCTAAAATGTAATAAGGTGCTAAAGTAACTAAGTGCCCAGCTACTGCTCAGAAATAACTTTTTGTACAATGTTTTGCTTAGAGTACTTTTCCAGGATTTGTGCCTGGAGAAGAGGGTAGTTTACTTGGCAGTCCACTGGCCCCATTCTGAATAAAGGCAAGCACAGTTTGTACCTCTCATGTTGTGTCCCCAGCCTCTATGACTCACTCCCCTGGTCAGCATGCTTATTTGATCCTTCTGTTGTTTAGCCTCTGTGTTAACACACAAACACACGGGAGAATTGCCAGTATGATATTTGTGCCTGAAGAAGATGTTAAGTTCCCGTAAATTCAGAATAGAATAAACAAGAAGATTAAACGTTTGCAGGAAGTGAGGAGAAGTTAGTTGTTGTTTTTTTTTCCTTGGTGGAGAGGGAACACAATGTGCTGCAAGGATCCTGTTACACCCGTGTTTATCACTCTGCCTGCACTGATTGGTGGACAACACAGGAAGGAATCCCGCCTGTCCACCCCCCACCAATGAGGCCTCTCTGCTGTATTCTTAATGTGTGGGTCACTTACTTAGTGTGTTGCCAAGTAATGTGCATGTGCGTGGGCTAGCATGCACACACAGTGTGACTGTGTGAGTGTTTGCACAGGCTCAATGGATCGTAGTTCCTGGAAGAAAACCTGAGTTGCTCAGAATTCTGTGATCGCTCACAACAACAAATTCCTGAAAACGGTCTGTGACTGAAAACGGCCAATGGCAGAGGATTTTCACAGCCCCACTTTCAACGCCTGTGAGAAGAGCCTGAATGGGAGGTGGTTGTTTATGTCAGGCTGGTACCACCAAGTGTCTCATCACCCTTTTCTTTTCTATCTGTCGAGTGTAATATCAGATTTCATTCCAAGTTTTTTCGAGTTCAGACCTGCTCCACTAAAAGTTAAAATATATTTATCTACATCAGATGTGACCCTTGCTGCTGTATACAAGTTGTGGGTAAAGTAGTTGTAAACTACTGATTTCATATGAAAAGAGCAGTGCAGTATGTAACAGCATTTCTACATCCTGCTGCTGTAAATACTCACTAGAGCATCAAATATTTGTCCGTCCAAAGCTGACAACGGTCCTCACTAAGTGCATAATATCCCCCTGTTTCAATAACATTTGGTAAAAGGCACATTTGTGACATACTTTTAAACGTTGAGCCTTTGCCCTTGCCTGTATGCAGCGTAAACGTTTGCATTAATAATCTTGACATACTGTAGATTCTTTAAATCTAGCTTGGTTATAGTAACTTCTTATAGGCTACTGCTGAAACGATCGTCAGAAGTTTCCAACAAATTTGCCAATGATTTATGATTTATTTTTATACTCAAGTCATTTATATGTCAAAAATGCCAAACATTTGCTGCCTCAGGCATTTTTTTTCAACATGGCTTTGCTTTGGTAAATTGCTTTGGGCTGTGGTCTCTTCTTGTTGCTTTACATTTTGAGCTTGTGCGCTCCTGTTTAAAGCTCCATTAACATAAAGCCTCCATAAAACGTGCTTTGTCTCACTTTTGAGTGTTGGACATTTCTTGTTGCTTTAACAAGATGTAGTGTAGGTCTGATTTTGGATTGTGAATAAAGCAAAACAACTGAGAATAATCTTGGTTAAAACACTGGCCTTCATCACCATGTGTCATGTCAGGAATGTTATTTGGACATCTATTTCCAGGTCTCTGAAAACAAACACAGACAGACCCCATGTTTACCAACACAAGACATTTATAGACCCAATCAGGTGGTTGAAAACAGTCGCAAAACTTTCCCAGTGTCTGGGGTGTGCACATGCATGCACATGTATGCTGACAGTCCCCCCCCCTCTTCCCTATTCTTCTTCCTCCTCCTCCTCCACCAGCACTTCTTCCTCCCTTGCTGTTGCTTGTCCAACCAGGGGATATGAACTCTACTGTTTACTCTCAGAGCTGGTACAGGGCTGTGTCTGAGCTTGACTGGCTGGGATACTGGAGCCTGTAGCAGTTCCAGCACCTCGCTCACTGGGAGCAGCAGAGTGCAGGAATAGACAGCAATTGACTGCTTCATAACTTTGTAGGCCAAAGGGCTTTTCTGTCAGCAGCAGCCTGTCAAACCAGCCACCAGTATTAACACTTCCAAATGTCAGCACTAAGCCTTAACTGTGTATTGTTAGTGTGTCACTGGGAACAGCAGTGTTTCTTTCTTTTGAATTCTTAATGCTGTAATTGGCTAGTTATTTCTTTACATCCTTTTTAATGCAAACACTACAGCTATTTATTATTTATTGATTAATTTAAAGTTACTCATGAGCGTGTCTGTTTGAAACAGAAACAAAATGTACGGCTGACCTGAATGCTTTGACCAGCCATTGCCATGGTAACTGAAGTCCAGATCAGTATTTTTATGTTTCTTTTTTATATATATAATCAGAGATTAGAAACACAGGGAAGCAGGATAAAATGTTGGCAGATGTACGTTTTATTTAACTGTGTCTTCAGCGTGATTAAAATGTTCAGTCTAATTTTGTCTGTGCACATGTTGTTTTGCTGTTTTTGTTTCTTCTCAGGCTGTGTGTGCTTGTCCAGGACAGTTATGGGATGTTCAGCATAGTCCAGCTCCACCTCCTGCTCTGCAGGGACGACCTCCACCAGTACGACCACATGTGGCGGGGGAGGACCTGTGTGCTGAGAGGCATTAAAGTGGTGCAGCGGGTCACTCGAGAAAGGTGAAACCCACTTGCTCCTCTGTATTCATCACTTTAAGCTTGTGTAGCTTTTCATCTGATTTTCAGATCACAGCCAGACATGGGTAAACTTCAGCCTGTGACCAATACCTATTTGTGATATGGATGTCTGCTATATGAGTGGTTATCTTATCTCACTCCTTAGCCATCTGGGACAGCAGCCCTGAGTAAATCTCCATGATAGTCAGGTCCTGATAACACATGAATAGTAAAACAGCCTCAGGGCCCTGTGCTGTAGAGGCACCGAGCCTTGAGCTAAACCACCACACATGTGCATATTGTTTTGTTTTGTTTTGTTTTTTTGTGATTTATGTGGGAAACTCCAGTTTTATAAACCACAACAAATTCCTCATTTTTATATTTGAATGCACTCCTCAGACATCTCCCTTAACAATAATACCAGAATTTAATGTTTGCAGCTCATATTAACATGATTGTGCTGCGCTGCCAGCAGTGCGACTGTGTTTACCTGTAAAGTGATACTGAGATGCATGCTGTGTGTCCCTTGTGAGTTTCCATAGTCAGGATCCCAGATTAGCAGCAGTTAGAAGAACTGACATGGGAACATTTAGAGACTGGCTGGGGGTATGTTTACATCCTTGGTATTTTCAATGCCACCACAGCCTGTAATGTCTCTGGAGGTTGTCTGTGGTTGGACCGTGATGGATGGGCTATCGTCAGTGCTCGCACATGGGCTATCTTATTAGCTCAAGTGGAAAAACACGTGGGCCTGGTCACTATAAATTAGGCATTTATTTTTTCCCCAGTTTCTTAGAAGCAGTAAATACAAATCATAATAATCTGTACTTTGAAGGAATACTTTGACTCTTGTACGCTTTCATTCTCATTTGATGAGAAGATCGATACCACTCACAGATAAGAGCAGTATCGATCTTCTCAGCCTATCTTCAGCAATAAAGGGAATATGTGAATTTCCCAAGATGTCAAACTATTTTTTGATGTTTTTTAGGGGTACAGGGTTTCTAAACAAACACTGTAGAGACCACACTGGCATTAATAAGTGTGAATACTGTAATAAATGTGAATACCGCATCCTGTCAGTATTGTCTTTATGGTAAGGAGCTGTTGTATTGAAAACACAACAGTGAACACACAAGTATTGATCAACACCTCCACTCAGACAATCACTAACAACTGCCATTCTTTGCGCCATTGAAAAAAAGGTGCCCTAATGCTTGCCAATCAAATATATAAGTATATAAGCTCAGTATCAAAATCACAACGAGCTGAATGAGTCCTGTTGGTTTTTGTCGTTACTCATCCTTGAGCAGGCCTCACTGGACTTGAATGGGCTGCAGAACCAGTTCCACACAAAGAAACCCTGTGATTACTGGCTGACTAACAGGTTGTTAACCACTGGCAGATATGACAGCACACACAGATGAATAAGTAACATTGACCGGGTACCCTGAAATCAAAAAGTGCTTCTCAGAAAAAAGACAATAAGTGATTTCCTTTGTTGTTTCCTTGTCTGAGTTGCTAGCTAATACTTTAATTATTTAATCCATACTTCCAGTATTAGTTTGATATAAATGAAACAACACAGGAACACATCAAGTATGAGCTCATTTCAATCTGTCATTACTGAGATTAAGAATTATGGTGAAAGACTGCAGTATTACAAATGTGGCGGTTAAAAAATCGCTGCTAATTGGTTTTCTAAACCTTGTTATTTTTGCCAGCACAATAATATTGTCATTTACACAGGGTGTGTGAACTGCTTTCCCACCCTTCAGTATCTCAAAACCTGCTTGTGAAAACAGTTTTTTTTGTGTGTGTCTGCTCTGCCAGCCCAAGCATGCTCACTGTTAATTCTAGGTGACGTTAAAACGAGCTCTGTCTAAACAGATTCATATTTCAATGGAAGTGAAACTGCCTCTGAAAGCTCTCTGTCTTACCACCAAAGTTCCTTATTCACTAGTTTCTCCTCCTTCCCCCTTTCAGTGCCTCCCTCCTTACGCTTCCCCCCTTTTTTCTGTTTCATTCTCAGGAGCAGCAGGCTTTTCAGCTTGATAGACAGTCTGTGGCCCCCAGTGACACCTCTTAAAGATCATGGAAACACACCCAGCGTAAGTTCTTGACACCAGCAGGAATCATGCATTTTCACCAAGCGACTGCTCGGCTTGGGAATGCATGCTCATTTTTTCTAAAACGAATTTGGGCTCCAGATTCTTTTCATTATCAAGTAATCCTCAGATATTTTTCTGATTATTTATTTGGTGTGTGAAATGTCAGAACAATGTTAAAAATGCCTGTCACGTCCAAGTTAATGACACCAAACTGCTTGTGTTGTTGAGCTAGAGAACTGGTGACATTTTTGCCCCGAAAATCTAGTACAATAATTAGATTTTAATGGTAGTTGTAGTAGTAGATTTTCTGATTCTGATTAGGCCTTCCTTTCTAACTGGAATACTTAATATTGTTTTATCCTAATGATCAAACTGAATTACTACTTCAAGGGTGCAATATTTTTAGCAATTTTTTGTTTTTCCCTTTAATTGCTTTAGTATTTTTAATCATTTTATTCTCAAGTATTGAGAAGGTGTCCTTTTCCAATGTCTAAATTTTTACAAAACTATACAGTTCATCAGTTGATGAATTGACAAAATAATCAGCAGGTTACTCCATAATTACAATGATCATTAATTCATCAAAATGAGCTCCACCGCAACCAGCTACAACAGTAAAGTCCTTGTTTTCATAATTTAAGTTAGCACCCACAGCCTAACTGCCCCTCCACCTTAAGGCAGGCAGCCTTGTGGGTAACCTGTGTGTGTGACAGAGTCTGGCAGGTTTGTTTTGGGAAGCGAGTGTGAGAAACATTACCAGCACGGTGTCGCAGTAACACAAATACATGCTATAGGGGGTAGTTCAGTCAGTAACTTCGGTCTGCCGTAAAGTGGCTAGATAGGCACAATAGTTGCCCAAAGTGCGTTGTGTTCACTGTCACAGACGAGACAGATGTCCCTGTTCACACTGTGTCAGTATGATGCCGTCCTGCATCCATCCGGCAGCGTTGGGTGAGACACTGCTTACCGTGAATGCAAATGAACATAATATTACCGGTGCTATCGCTGAGTTAGCTAAATAACCATAGCAAGACAACATGTGGTCAGTCAACTGGTACGTGATGTAATGATGAGAGTTTGTAGCGAAGCAGGCCTGGTTTTATTTTTATGTTCTTATTTTTCATGAACGTAATGTAAAGCTGTGATCGGTCGACTGTTTGTCTAACCAGAGGAAACACCTCACCTCCCTAAATCGCTGAACAGATCAGAGGCTAACATTGCTTCAGTCTGCAGTTACCTTAATAAAGACCCTGTTCGCACATGTCCTGTCTTAATAGGACAGCAGACCTGCAGGTCCAGCTCCGGGTTTTTGCTACCTGCTGTCTGGTCAGGAGAGCTCGGTTGAACCCACTGAGGGACCAGTTATGTCCCCGCTTTACATTCCCCCCACGAAACGATCCTTACGAGACATACTGCAGGTGAACATTTTCTCACACACACACACACACACACATGCAGACAAAATTTAAAAACATTTTGACATATCGTGATAACTTATCTTCAGTAGTTCTATCTCAACCCTGTTTTCTTTTTTCCCTTCTTTTCAGAATGAGCTTCAAACCTGTCGCTGCAGTTTTATTGCCACTGTCATATACAAGAGAATAATGCAGGTACGTCTGTGCTTTTTTGACAAAAACTGCTTTCATTTGACTCAAGTCAGAAGAGCATAATAAACATTGTGTTTCATTGAGCTCCTCAATCGTCCTTTTGAGATCATTTGAACCAACAAACTGATAAGATTTGAGCGCTGACGTCGAGAGCAGCGTTCATATCACGGTGTGTATGACAGTCTGTGTGAGGCCCAGGCATTCTTTACCATTGATTGGTGAGACTTTAAACTTTGACCAAGATGAGATAGCAGCTCAGAACAAAGTGGTGGACTTTGAATCACACCACTGCAACACAGATACACTTTTTTAACTCTGTACAAGTAACCACCATTGTTTTCAGCATGCTCAATGAATAATCTCATCAAAGCTGTTTCCTTTGATTCTAAAAGCAAAATGCCACTTTGCATCTAATTTGTGATTTGTTTGCTTTTGTTATGTAATGTTGCCTGTAGGCTGTTTATTTCTAGGTCATGCTGTGTGCCTGTTTCTTGGTAATTCAATGCTTTTGCGTCTTTGTCTGCCTTTCTGTTTCTATTTCAGAGCAGCGATGTAGGCCACGGTGAGGTTTGGTTGGTGCTGACAGACCCCAGTCTTCAGGAGGAGCAGCCCAAGAGGCCGTGCCGGCGAACAGTGTCCCTGTGTGTGAACACTGCGTGTGTGCCCACTTCCTCTGTCCTCGAAGCACTAAATTCCCCTGCTGTCTGTCGCATGTCGTTCAGAGATGCCATCATAGAACACGGTAGAGCCTCACGGTGACCTAACATGGTGTCCAGACATTATCTCATCAGGTGTTTTATCTTACAGGACTTTGTGCATGTCACCATAACCCTGGTGGAAAGTAAATAAGTACGTTTACTCAGTAGAATTCTGAGGAGCTTGTACTTAACCACAGCATTTCAGTTTAACTTAGTGACTTGCTTACATTTAAAGGAGTACAGAGGAAACTGTTGTGCTTTTTACTGAACAACATTTTTTGCAATGTTGGTAGAAGCACTCAGACCTTTCACCTAAATAAACTCTGGTTCTGCTGTATTGATTTTTAACAGCGCAATTAATGTCTGACAGTGTTTACACAGTGAAATCCTAAATCAGTGGAATACTTGTTTAAGTACGGTTTTGAATATATCGTTGTATTGGTACTTTTTACAAAGAAAACAAACTGGTCTGCTGCTTTTGACATTAACGCAGTCAGTACCCTTGATTGATTCTGTCCATTTCTTTCTTGTTAACATTTCAATTTCAAAATATTCAAATATAGGCGTCCTCCTGTGTGTGGAGCAGTCACTTATTCAGATGTGCTCTGTGGATCCTGAACTCAGTCTTGAATCCTCAGCTGGGTCAGAGTCACTTTCACATTCACTGTCTGAGCCCCAGGCTAGCACTCTGCCCCAACCTGTGAGACTGGATCCCCTGAGTCCTGAGATCACACCCAACTCCCTCTGCTTTCTCACAGGTCAGTTTCCTCCCCCATCTTTTTACCGAATCCTGTGGTTTCCCAGTAAGTCGCTTCATGAAATGATTTCTGCAGAACACGCCCGATGTGCCGCTCTCCCAGGGAAAGAAAACCACTTGTTTTTGCATGTATAAGTTTACAGCTCAGCGGGAGGCCTCGATGTGGCTTCAAGGCATCGTTTTCTGCTATTTCATTGTTTGGGACTTTATGAAATACAAACACATGAAATTTAGTTGGATCTCTGTCAATTCTCATGTCATTTTGCAGTGAAATGGACATGCATTGTATCCATAAGGCTTTAAATTTCAGATGAGGGTGCAATAATGCTGAAATAAAGTAAGAAAATAAGTTTGAGGGAACATAGCAATCTTTCCCCCAAATCTCTCCTGCACAGAGTCAGTATGCATGCTTCTTAACATTTGTAAGCTATTTGCTGTTTGCTGCAATCAGATATGATGGCCACAGCTGTTAAAGAAACATAGCTTTTTGCAATTTAACTAAAAACTTTAAAAGTCCTTGTTGTGAAGTATTGCTTTGCTTTCTTCGACTCTTTTCTGTTCTGAGCAGGAAAGAAGAGCTTAAATCCGATAATAATGTGCATCTGTTGACTTCGTGTCAGAGTTGAGGGCAAAGATCAAACTGTGAACCCTCTTGTATCAGGCCCCTCTGGTTGTACATGTTTGGTCAGGTGGCTCAAAAAAAATAAAACAAACTTATTATCTCTTGCAACTCGTGCACAAATACTATCTTCTGGAAATTACCAGTGGAAAAAGACTCAGACCGGAATGTACAAGAACCATTTATCAGTGTTAATTTCAGTATCTTGTTTAAGGTTCTGCATTTGTGATTGTATGACAGCAGCTTTGGTTGTTAAGTGAGACTGTGTTTATGCAGGGAGTACTCTGCTACATTTATCGCCTCAATCTCAGATAAAAACGAAGAGGGATGCGTTATCTCTTACACCCTGTCACACACATACACCCACTGTGAAACCAGTGTCACACACACACACGCACTGTGAAACCAATGCAAAGATCATTTAACACTGTTTTTTCTAGTTACACCACTGAAATGTAAATGAATAATAAAAATGAGCTCGTTGTCACTAGGAAGTAAAACAAAAGCCATGCATTAAGGTGCTGTGTGCATGCATGCATGTTTTCCCGAGGATGATTTTGTTAGATTTTAACAGTACCTTTTGTCTGCAGGAGTGATAGTTGGTGTGGATGAGAACACTGCTTATTCCTGGCCTGCCTGCAGCCACTGTGGAAGCGACAACTTAGAGACGTTAGCTGAAAGACCGTAAGCTCAGTCGGCTTCGTAGCTTCATATTAAACATCATGGAAAATCCTAACTTACTTTCTCACTTTTTGTTTCCCCTCAGTGAAAACTTCCACTGTGTTTCCTGTAAGTCAGTGGTAGACAAGCCGGATACAAGAATTCAGCTGGAAGTGTTTCTGAGTTCTTCATTAAGTAACTGCACTTTAAAGGTTAAGGTGAGGGCAATGTTATTATGTCAAATGCATTTCAGTACCAGTATTTTATGTCCACTCTGTGGTGATTCAGTCTTCTAAAACAAAAATATTTCAGTGCTTATCAGCCGTTATTTTACACTGTGTCACTTGCATGTATTTAAAGGAACAGTTGAACATTTTGAGACATAATGCTGAGTTGCTTTTTACAGTGTTAGATGAGACGTTTCATGTCTGTGTAGTAAATATGAAGCTACGATCAGTTAGCTTAGCTTAGCTTGGCTTAAGGACTGGAAATGGGGATATGTTTAGTCTAACTTGGTCCAAAGATAAATAACCCCTGCCTACCAGCACCTCTAAAGATAATAATAACATATCATATTAACATAACATAATAAATATTAAGTGTCATTTAATAAATCTGTGCAAAAGCCAAATGTGTAAAAGTGATGATTTGCCATTTTATGGGAGGTTATGTGTCAGACTGTTTCTTGGTTGGGACCGGTAACTTCCTGGAGTCTTCACCGATTTTTCGCGGGGTTTAAAGGTATTAGTAAACCAGTTTTGTCACATTTGGACAGAGTCAGGCTACCTGTTTCTCTCTGCTCCCAGTTTTTTTGTTTTTTTTTTGTGCAAAGCTAAGCTAACCCGCTGCTGGTTGTAGCTTCAGCAGGAGAAGCAGTGATCAGAGAACTTGTCCTGGCTTCAAACCTTTTCCTAATGAGCAATTGTCCCGTCTGTAGTGAGACTCATAAAAATAAAATTAATGTTCTGCACAGCAAAAGGTTGAAGACATAAAACCCTTCACTGTGTGTACATCTGCACGATGGGATTTTTATTGTGGAGAACCTGGCCTGACTTTGCAACTGTAAAACTAAGTAAGCCAAACTGATAAAATAAAATAAAAAGAATTATCGGTGTTCTTCTTAGCCAACTAATTTAACCCCTTGTGTCAGTCTGTTACTGCTGTGCGATGACAGCATATCAGTGTAGCATTTATGTTGAATTTACAACATTAAGGTGATGATTAGACATTAATGGCTCCACGCCTCTTTTTATCTTCAACAGCTGCAACAAAAGACCATCATGTCCATCCTTAACACTGCAGCACTGGAGGGTAATGAGGTAGGTGTGCTTTTTACAAACAGTTACATAACTCTGGACTGAACTTCGCGGGGCATTGATCTTCTGTCAATATGTCCTGAAAGCGCAGTCATCTGTTAATGTCAGGTTGATAAAGCCTGTGCTGTACTGAACAATAAAATCGCCTGAGTCATGTTGGTCACTGATACAGTTGAAGGAATTGGCTGCCAAAATGCTGACATAATCTTCCACCTCCTCATTTATTTAGTGCATGCAGTTTTACTACACTGGGAACATTATAATTAAAATCCTATAAAACTGACAGGTGGTGGAGTTGTTCCTAATCTTGAAAACACAGTGTTATTTGCATTGAAGGGGAACTCATGACTGCAGAACAAATTGTTGAATCAACAGAAAATCCGCTGACCAGTGTGCAAAGGTTAGGGCCTCAAGTGCCCTCACATATTCTTGCAGCATAATCAAATTTTTAAAAAGCTGTTTTCTCATTTGCAGGTAGTGGAAGGGGATTTTAAGCAGGGGGGGGGGGGATGAGTTGTCAGTCTAAAATATTCTCAGCAAGTAGTCAGGAAAGTGTGTTCTTAAACCTGCACGTTTCAGTTCCCAGGTTACGACGTGGAGAATGTCCTGGGAAAAGAGGTGGGTCCCCTCAGCGTTTACGTCCGAGTCGTCACCAGGAAACCGTCCCTCTGGATCGGCCTGGAAGAGATCTGCCTCTGAGGCTGCCAGGGCTGCAAGTAGCTAATGATATCAATCCTCAGGCTTCAGCTGGCTCCAAGGTTCTGCACACTAGGCCTTGGTCTGAGCTAGTTTACCCCCCACCAACCCCCTCTGAAGGCCTCCCTGACAGCTTGAGGCTGTGCCGAAGCGAACGGGGCTGCAAGAAGACAAGGTTTTGTTTGTGTTAATGATATGTGATCCTGTGGACCAGGAGTTGACAGCCCAAGGGTGGAATTGTGGCATGCAGTCTGTCAAAGCAGCCCACGTGGTTCATGAAATGGGATGTGACTCTTAGAACAGGATATTTTTTTATTTCTTAAAAAAAAAGCCTTTTAAAAAGACTTTTTTCCCCAACTTATCTACCTCTGTCTTAAAGATTACTGCGACTGTGTCAATAAAAGTTTGACTTTTGCTGACTTTTTCTTCCTCGTTGTACTTTCTGACTTCTTGTGGGAACACACAACATGCTGAACACACTGTGCAAAGAGCACCCACAGACCAGGATATTTCTGCACCTTATGGTCAATTTTATTATAGATTCCATAAACAAAAATGTTTTTTTTTTCATACAAACTATATAAAAGATCATGCTCTGGCTCTTATACAAAGTTTGGAATTATATAACAGGTACCATATCAGGTATAACATTATGTAAATGCAGTGGTAAAATAATTTAATACAGAGAAAATCCCACAAAAAAATATGGCAGCAACACATCACATATTTTCCAGTGCCATTATGGTAAGCTTAAAATACATCTGGTACAGATGGTAAAAACGAAATGTCTGTTGAGGTATGTTTCATAAAACTCAGTTCATAGAATCATGAATTTGTCACCGGCTCTCCACCACAGTCGAGGAGCCCGTAAAGGAGGAGTTTGGTATCTGCTTGAAGAAATCTCTGAGCCCGCTGAGCTCTCTGGTTAGCTGCTCGATAGTTTTGTGAAGCCTGTCGTTCTCGGCGCTCAGTTCAATCAACTTCTGCTGCATCTCCAAGTTGCGCATCTTGGCCTTGTCCCTGCTTTTCCTTACGGCAATGTTATTCCTCTCTCGCCTCTGTCGGTACTCCATGCTGAACCTGTCCACCGCCTTCTTCCCCTTATCCCTTCCGATCTTCCGCGGGGACGACTTGGCCGAGCTGACATTGGAGAAAGGCTCCGGGGTGGTGGGGGGAGTGGGCTGCCCTGTGGGGAGGCTGAAAGAGGTCTGGGCGCAGGTCTCGATCTGTGAAGGCAGGGACGAGGACATGTCGCTGTCACTCCAGTCGGACTCCTGCTTGATGGGCGCACTGAACGCCCCCTTATCCAGCACGCCGTCCGCCTTCCTCTCTGGTGTGTAGGCGGCTGACAGCTGCTGCATGCCGCCGCCGGACTGCGCGGGACCCTGCATGTTGTAGAAGTCCACCTTCTCCTGCTTCACAGTGTTGAACAGGTCGAGGAAGAGCTCGTCGTTGCACAGCTCCAGGTTTGGCACGGCTGTCATGGACTCGATGTACTGGCTGAAGTCGATGGCACTCTCGTCGTCGTACATGGCAGGGGCGGTGCTCAGCTCCACCATAGTGCCGTCCTCGCCCGCGTTGTCGCTCCTGCTGCCCGGCTTGCAGCCCCCGTGCTGCGTGCCGCCCAGCTTGGCGCTCTCGTAGAAGTTAGCAGGCTCCATCGCCCAACTCATGTTGCATTGTGGAGACACGCAGTGAGAGTCCAGGCTGTATATGTCACACATGAACCCTGGTGACTTGCCCACGTGGTTTAGAAAGGAAATAAGGGTGTTAAATGAAACACACAGGTGTGACAGCACAATAGCCCTGTAATGTCTTCTCTCTCTCTCTCTTCCTCTCTCTCTCTCTCCCTCTCTCTCTCTCTCTTTTAAAAGTCTTCTTTGGCTTTTATCCCTGGGTGTTGGCTGTCAGGGTCCTGTCAATGAAAACACAGAAACACTTCTCTGAGGCATCTGTACTTTCGCGGAGTGTTTTGTATCGTTTCCCCCCGCTGACGTCACACGCACCGCCCTCCCACGAGCCAGTCGAGGCAAAACGGAGGTCACGTGGTGTCCGTCAACATCCCATTTGAGGAGAGAGGGGCGTGTTGCTCATGCCACCCACTTCTTTACTACGACTGTATGAATGGTTCAGAGTTGTTTACATACTCTTGGGCTGTGGGTGTTTGGGATTAAGATTAATTTGCCGGTCGTCACCTGCCCTATGAATATCTGCGGTGGGAGAAGTATTTAGATCATTTACCTTAAGTAAAAGTGGCAATATCACATTGTAAAAATACTTCAGTACAAATATAAGTACAAAATAGGCTAAAAGTTTCCTACAGATGGTTTATCAACAAAATGTGCCTAAAGAGTGGTCCCTTTGTGCTTCAGTATATTGTATTATTGGATCATTTTTAATGATATATTAACATGTAAGTCCTTTACTGTTGTAGCAGTCAACGTGAAGGTGTTGGAACTGCTTTACATATTATTGGCTAGTTTAATCTGTAACAATACATCATAATTTAATAATAATATAATTTTTAATCTGAGAAGTAACATGTAACTATAGCAGCAAGACAAATGTGGTGGTGGTGGCAACATGAACCCTCTTTAAGGATGCCTTTACTTCTTCATATGTTGTGATAGAAGTTATTATCATGCTTGCGTACATCACAAAACTGTGACAATTCACAAGTGATTCACTGCTGACAAAATACAAACATGACTTTGTGTAAATTGTGTCATACCAATACAAGAGTATCTGCCAGTAGACTGACACTATCATTACACATATCAGGTGTTATAATCCTAGATTTTAGTTTGAGTTCAGCTTCTAGTTGAGATTTTGTTATTTTAGTAAGCAAGGTTTTCTATCTCTTTACTTCTTATTTACCTTTTGGGGAGTCGGTTTAATTTGTCACTGCCAGGCCTATAAATGTCTGTCCTAAAAGTGGTCCAATGTTCAAAATAGTATATGGCAGAAGTGTTGCTTTGGAGGGAAAACCACTAAAAAAAACGGCACCGTACCCCCTTTTTAGGCTCTCATTACATTCATAACTTAAAATGGCAAGTGGTGTCATGCTGATGTATTTCATGGCGGCATTTAACTGTTCGGTTAAAAGAAATACACTGATTTGTAAGTATGTAAACAAGAAAGGAGCACTTTTTCAGAATCCGCTTTATTGGACAAATATGTTGACACAAGAGCGACTCATTAATTAGTCTACTGACAGCTATTTTGACACACCGTTTTGTTCCAAACATGCCAGCTTCACCAATGTGATGACTGGCCAGTTATCATTGTCATGTAATGGATTCAGAGAGTCAGTTTGGGCCGAAAATCTGCATTTTTCAAGATGTCATCTTGGACTCTGACAAACTGTCATCTGCAGACGCATCAATAATAAAAAGATATTCATTACTTGCAACTGTAATTAACACATGCAGGGAGTTTAATGAATGTTCTTAGTAGCTTCCCGTATACACACACACAGGGAAACACACCTCAACGGGTATTACAAGCTTAATAAATGAGAAATTATACAGTATAGCTACAGGCAAGAGTTGGAAACCAAACTATCAACGTACATGTCAAAGTCTTTCTGTGTTCTGAACATACAGGAAGGAATAAATGATATCAATGAATGGAGGCTGTATAATGTTGGGTGTACTCACTACAGTTTACATTACAAAAAACCCTTATTTGCCCTGTAATCACAAGTTATTAACATGGTTCCATTTTTTATACAATATAATTACCCCCCGCCCTCCCTTAAGGGACACATGTACTGACACTTCTCGGAATCACTCCTGTATCCCCCCCAAACCCCACCCTCTCAAGGAAGGAAGTGTGCTGTACTTTTCCTCTATCAAAGCTGTTTTCGAAACGGAATCTGCGCCACCTGGCGGTCAATTGCGGTATCTGCAGGATAAAATCACATGAAGTAAAATTACTTCCTCTTACCCTCATATATACTGTATATCAGCTCTACAGAAAAAAAATGCAGAGTTAGTATTAGGTATTAAAAACATTTCAAGATTACATTACTTTATTCGTTTGTCGTTGATAAAAATATATTCAGTACGATGTGTTTTATTTTGTTTATGTTATTGTAATTGAACTATAAACCCATTAAATATGTTTTTATTTGTCTAACTATTTATTTCCCAGGATACTTTGCCTTTTTGCTTTTATAATTGTTCACATTTCTGTGTTTTGCCACTGTTTGATTTATTTATTTATTTTCGCAATGTGAACTTTTTCAGTGATGAAAATGCACAGGCTAAAGAGCGTTGACTGTTGGACCAAACCAAATTAGCACTCAGGGAATCAATAAGCATAAGACCCGGAACAGGAACTGCAGATCGTAGTTTGAATATAATAGAAAGAAATACCCGCAGTTTTTGTAAACTTTACACAGTTAATTTAGTTTATAATATCTTTTACTCGTTTTAATTTAAGTCTCGGCGAATGAAAGCCAACTTGAACACCCCTCTGCAGTGAAGGATTCGGCCGGAAGAAAATGGACGATCCTGGCCTGCTATTGGCCCAAAGTTCCCCGCGAAAACAACGTCACCCGCAGTTTCGCGCCAGATCTGCAGCACTCTCACAAACAGAAGAGAAGGTAAGAGTGTGCTTCATCTGCTTAACTTATTTCTTAATAACTTATTGATTATGTCGGTCGAGTCAGGTTTTCTGTTAGTACACGTGTTTGTTTGATTGTCATCAACTTATGTTAACTTCGATCTCACTTTTGAGATCATACAATGCACTTAAGGTTCATCTTATTGTTTCCTCTGCAGCCACATGTCAGATGGTGGAGGAGTTATTTTTAACTGTCCCAAAACCTTCGATTAACATATCAGAAACAGTGTGTGTGTGTACATAACTGAACAATAGCGCATTTGATGTTATTGCAAAGTTTCCAGTTAAGAGTTAACGTACTGATGCGTAGGCGCTGTTGTTAACTTTTTCATTATACTTCTGTGCAGTTTAGACTGGAGCTTATTGTAGTTCATTGTAAACTCAACATTCAAAGTGTTCACATGCAGAGTAATTATTGGAGCTTGGTAAACAAAATAGTAATGTATAATACAATGTAAATACTGCACACTACTCAACTACAGTACTAACAAACTGCAATATCTACAACCCCTTATCGAATAAATGAGAATAACAGGTTCATGGGCTTTATTGGGTTTATTTCAATAAACTAATACAATACCAGGCAACTGCTTTGACAGTTTAGCTAAATATCAGCCATCAAACCTGACAGGTGAATTAACTGGAAAGTATCAAACCTAAAACAGTTTTTTTGTGTCACTTAGAGGATTACATTTAGCAGGTAGCGGAGGGTGACTGTGGAACAGGACAAGTTATTATTCTCAAGGCCCTGCAAGGCTGAACAGGCTAGTCTAATCAAAACAGTAACCTTGTAAACTAAACATCACGGGGGGCAGAACATCACTATCTGTAAGGATCTTTGGCAACAATCACAATGTCCAAATACAATTTTCTACAAATTCAGAAAATTTGCCTGCAACAGTCAGCTTTTTAAAATGTTGTGGCTGCACAAAATGCAAAATCATTCACTTGAATCGATTTGGCCTTTAGATATCCCAGCAACAATGTCTTCCCCAACATCGACTCCTGGCGGCCGCAAACGAGGAAGGACCACCAACCCAGCTACTCGTGAGTTCATTTACCTCACAATTTGCTGCGATTTAAACTGTTGTTCCTCTGTGATGTCAGCTTGATTTTAATTAGGTAGTGTGTGTTCGGAAGTGTTCTGTTATATGAAGACGTCTTTGTGCCTTGTGTGTTCTCAGCCAGCAGCGAGGGCCCCACATCGCCTCCCTCTCAGCGGCGCAGAGGCCAGGACTCCTCTGGAGGGGACCTGATGCCGATGCCCACCTCGCCTGCCACCGATATGCTCAGTCCAGCAGCGCCTCAGGACACCTCGCTGTTCTCCAGCCCACGGCCCTCAGGTAAGCTGTATAATCATAAATTCAGATAGACACAGTAGACTAATAATAAAAAGAAAAGATGCATAACATCACACTGTCACTCAAATACTTCACACAACAAGGCTATTGCGGATACTCCAAGCTGTTACGCTTACGGCTTCCATCACTGATCATTTACAAACTCCAGCTTTTTGGGGTTTTTTTTCCATGTCAGAGCCCGATGCTCCCTATGAATGTGACAGAAAAACAATTTCTCATATGCTGCTACTGTCCCGAGTTGACCAAACCATATGTTCACTTGGGGCAAGTCAGTCACCGACCAGAATCTTTCTACCCAGCATCAGAGCTGTACGAATCCATTCTGCATGTGATGGTGGAAGATCGTACAGTGGTAGAGGATCACCCAGAACATTCAGACCAGAAGAGAATAGAACATCCTCGCCAATGATCAATTTAATATTTTCACGAATGGCTATCCTGTGATCGTGCATTTCGGCCAGGACCGCAGAAGGTCTACCAAAAGGCCGTCATTTTCGTTACTTCTCCAGCAGCCTGCACTCTTTGTTTGTTTTGAGTTAACTTCCAGTGTGGTTACAATTTTATTCATTCATTTAATTATTTATTTATTTTTACACAGTCCTACCCAATGAAGTGGACATGAGCTCCCCTCTGATGTATGGGACCCCCAGCTCCAGGGTTGAAGGGACTCCACGCAGTGGAGTGCGTGGCACCCCGGCCAGACAACGTCCTGATCTGGGGTCAGTCAGGAAGGCTCCACAAGTCGACCTTCACTCCGAGCCGGTCAGTGGAGAAGCAAAGAATACTTACTATGCTTGTTATTTTTAATAACTGCGTGAGCATTAAACTTTGCAGACTAAGTCAAGTTAATAAGTAAAGTAAGGATGACTAGTTTTTAAACCTCAGCAGCTAAGACTTTTCACACGTTTTCACAGCCAAGTGCCGATGGTGCCGTAGCCAGCGAGACGAATGCAGGCCAGAGACTTGTCATCTGGGGGACTGACGTCAATGTGGGGACCTGCAAGGAGAAGTTTCAGGTGTGAAATCTTACATGTCAGTTGTTAGAAGATTCACAACTGGGGTTTCAGCAGTATGAAATTTTCACGAAAAGATAGCCGCCTTAGAAAATACCACAGTTTCATTCTGTATGGTGTTGCACATCATCAGTTACAATGACTCTCAAAGGTCCAGTGTGAAGGATTTAAAGGAAATCAACACCCCCTCGATTCCCCAATCTTAGTGCAGAAGAGTTGATCATTTGCATGCTTTTGGCAACTTTGCTTTTAGCGGTTCCTGCAGAGGTTCATTGACCCAACCTCCAATGAAGATGAGAACGCTGGTCTGGACCTGAATGAGCCAATATACATGCAGAAGCTGGAAGAGGTAGTGTGCTTATTTACATATTCATTTTATTGTGTTCTTTCATTTGTTGTATTTGTTTAAGGTATTTTTTGACCATGTTCGCCTCTAAAATACAGGAAACGAGGGGATAAAGAGTGTGTCCCTCTTAATTTAGATATTCTCTCTTTGTCTCACAGATCAGTGTTGTTGGTGATCCAGTTCTGAATGTGAATTGTCTGCATGTGCAGTCATTTGATGCAGAACTTTACAGGCAGCTCATCTGCTACCCACAGGTAATGGCTCATCCTTCACGTTTACTTATCTTCATGATCCTGTGTGCCTTTTTAGGCAGTTAGATTTGAAGAAATATTTTCTCTTACCACAGTTGCATCTGTCCTTCTAACTTCCAGTTGACCGATGATTGAAAAAAAACCCAAACAAACAAACAGAAGAGTACCCAACTGCTTAAACAGCCACACAATAATAAATCAGTGTTAAAACAGAGCCTTAGTTTGTTATGCTTTCTCAGAATACAAAAGAGAGCAAATTTATGAACAAGCTACACTATCCTGAAAGTGAATATTGGGATTACTGTAAGCATCAGTCTTAAATTTTACTTTATTTCTCTTGGTAATGAATAATAATTTGTTCCTCTTGCAGGAAGTTATCCCAACCTTTGACATGGCAGTCAACGAGCTTTTCTTCGAACGTTTCCCAGACTCCATCCTGGAGTTCCAGATCCAAGTCCGCCCCTACAACGCCCTGAAAACCAGAAACATGAGGAGCCTGAACCCAGAAGGTGTGTGGATTCATTAAAGCAGCCCATGACACGGGATGCGTACAAAGTGAAATCACACTTATTAGTACTACCATACTGAAATATTCCATCCCATATTTAGTGTGGGATTTTTGTGAATATTGTTCATTGCTTTGATAAAATGTGAGGTATCGGCTTCGGGCTAAAGCTTCTGTGTGCCGTATGTGTTGCCTTCACAGACATTGATCAGCTGATCACCATCAGCGGCATGGTGATCCGCACCTCGCAGCTCATCCCCGAGATGCAGGAGGCTTTCTTCCAGTGCCAGGTGTGCGCCTACAGCACCCGTGTGGAGGTGGATCGCGGGCGCATTGCTGAGCCGGCTGTGTGTCGCCACTGCAACAACACCCACAGCCTGGCGCTCGTTCACAATCGCTCAGTCTTTTCAGACAAACAGATGGTGAGAGGTAGATGGGGTTGAGGGGTTGCTAACGGGCCAGATTGCCTACAGTCAGCGACACCTAATCTCAGAATATATCAAGTGGTAATTAGTTGTGTGTTGCTGCTGAGGTCATGACATCTGTTCATTTATTGATCTTGTCTCATAACAGATCAAAATTCAAGAGTCTCCAGAGGACATGCCAGCTGGTCAGACACCTCACACAACTATTGTCTATGCTCATAATGATCTGGTTGATAAAGTGCAGCCAGGAGACCGCGTGAACATCACTGGTAAGATTTCCTGAATCTTTACTGGCCGGGGCTACAGATAATGAGTATTTTCATTATTGATTAAATTTTCTGTTATTTTTTTTTTTTTGTATGAAAATAAAACAGTCAAAATTGGATATCAGATTTCCAGAGCTGAAAGTCATGTCTTCAGATTGCTTTCCTTTTTTTTCTTTAGTCCAACCAACTGCCCAGGAGCTAAAAATTTTAAATATTTGGTCATTTTAAAACAGAAAAAGCAGCCAATCTTCACAAATGAAATGTTGACACAAGAGAATATGTCTGATTTTTTTTGTTTGAAATATGACTTGAAAACCACTGATCAAGATTAATTTTCTGGCAATAGCATAATCATTTCAGCTCTAAAATGGTCCTTAAGATTCTGTCCCAGTGTGTGATTGTCAAACCCCAAGATGATGTATTCATATTTCTGGTTTTGTCAACAAATACAATATTTTAATTATATTCACTGCTCCAGCAGCAATTTCTCACATTTAAGCAGCAAGATTTTAGAAAGTGTTTGGTGTTTTTCCTCATTGTTAAATCAGTTCATCAGCTCACTGTCCCAGTAAATCGGTCCACGTTTCCATTCATCAAAAGACGTAACAGCTGCTCAAATGTCCCTGCAGGTATCTACAGAGCCGTCCCCATGCGCGTAAACCCCATTCAGAGCAATGTGAAGTCTGTATACAAGACTCACATCGACGCCATCCACTTCCGTAAGACGGACGAGAAGCGCCTGCACGGTTTGGACGAGGAGGCAGAACAGAAGCTTTTCACTGAAGACCGAGTGCAGACCCTGAAGGAGCTGGCAGCC
Source organism: Scatophagus argus (assembly GCF_020382885.2). Classification (NCBI taxonomy): domain Eukaryota; kingdom Metazoa; phylum Chordata; class Actinopteri; family Scatophagidae; genus Scatophagus; species Scatophagus argus. The sequence goes on along the minus strand of NC_058505.1, from coordinate 9,325,968 downwards.
AAGCCAGATGTCTACGAGCGCCTCTCCTCTGCCCTCGCACCAAGTATCTATGAGCACGAGGACATTAAAAAGGTGTGTGAGTGTGTATGTGTGTGAGAGAGAGAGATTAGAGGCAAGCCAAATTATGAGCACCCAGTCCCAAGAGTAATCACTGAAGGTAGGACTTTTGTGCTAACATTCTGGTCGTTGGACTTAATGCCCCACCGGCCTTTTTAAAAAAAAAAAAAAAACAAACAAACAAACAAAAAAAACATCCAACAGAAATCTGAAGCACCTCTGTGTCCTAATTGGAGCAAGCAGACATTTTGAGATATTATAGCAGAAAACGTAAAGGTGGAATTAATATTAACGGCTGTATCCGTATTTGTGTGCTAGTGTCAGGGTCTTTGGTGCTTACTGGGCTGAAGCCTTACATTAGATTATGATAAACAAAACCCCAGGAGGTATCGACTGTGGTCTTAGTATTGATAATCATATGTTTATATCCCACTTCTAGACTGATGTATTCATTTAAATGGTAACATGATATAAGTTGTTGTTTGACAGTATTGCAGTATTAGTATGTATATCCCTCTCCCTTGCTTCCAGGGCATTTTGCTGCAGCTGTTTGGCGGCACCCGTAAGGACTTCAGTCAGACCGGCCGAGGCCACTTCCGCGCCGAGGTGAACATCCTGCTCTGTGGAGACCCCGGCACCAGTAAGTCCCAGCTGCTGCAGTACGTCTACAACCTGGTGCCCCGCGGCCAGTACACATCAGGGAAGGGCTCCAGCGCTGTGGGTCTCACCGCCTACGTGATGAAGGACCCAGAGACCAAGCAGCTGGTCTTGCAGACTGGAGCTCTGGTGCTCAGCGACAACGGCATCTGCTGCATCGACGAGTTCGACAAGATGAGTGACAACACGCGCTCTGTGCTGCACGAGGTCATGGAGCAGCAGACTCTCTCCATTGCCAAGGTATGTTTGGCAAATTTGCAACCAGGATAGACTAGGAAAAGTAAAAATACAAGCATGTTTTTTCTTAGTACACCAGTTGATGTTTATCACCTTGTATGTGTCTGCAGGCTGGAATTATCTGCCAGCTGAATGCCCGAACTGCTGTGTTGGCTGCTGCTAACCCTGTTGAATCTCAGTGGAACCCCAAAAAGACTACGATTGAAAACATTCAGCTGCCTCACACGCTGCTGTCCAGGTGAATACCATCAAGTCAGCAGCCACACACTAAAACACTTTTGATCACAGTTAAACTTATTCTGACAAGGTTGGTAGGTTTGCACATCAGCAGCAATTACGCGCTGACAAGCAGCACAAAGCAGCTTGAGCTCCAGGCAATAAGAACATCTATCATGGGTCAATACGGCAAAAGGTAAAATGAGGAACAGTACTTGCCATATCTGTTCTAAAATTAAACCCTTTTGGCACAGTATTTCTTTAGAGACTAAAGTCATCAGATGTTATCTAGAACCAGATCCTTTACTAATCATCCTCTGCTCATTTTTAACCCAAGGTGAGCTTTACTTCAGCACACACACCTTCTTTTTTTTCCCCCTCATTACAGCAAAAAAAAAAACTTAACATATTTGAAGAAAACTATTCTCCCAACAGTTGAACATGTGGCACATTGAGTCAGTACTTTACCTTTTAGAAAAGATTCACTTCAAAATAAAAAAAGAGGAAAAAAAGAGAAAAGCTTGCAGTTTAAATGAAGCAAACTGTTCATTAAGAACATGTTTGAGAAGTGTGTGACATATCAAACCCAGGGAAAACACACTGATAAAGAAGGACTGCAGCTAACCGGACTTGTTCAAATGGTGCATACTGACATTCAGCCCTAATATCATCTCGTTATGTCCTAATGACTTGCTTTCTCACTTGTTATGGGTTTTTACCTGCTTCATCAGATTCGACCTCATCTTCCTGATGCTGGATCCCCAAGACGAGGCTTATGACCGCAGGCTGGCCCACCACCTGGTGTCGCTGTACTACCAGAGCGAGGAGCAGATGGAGGAAGAGTTCCTCGACATGACTGTGTTGAGGGACTACATCGCATATGCACGAACATACATCAGTCCGAGGCTAAGCGAGGAAGCAAGCCAGGCCCTCATTGAGGTTTGTTTTGTCTCGCGCAATTCGTGTTGAATATTCGCCGTGACGTTTGCCCAAATTACACGCTCGCTTGTCTTAAAGTGTCAAACCAAATTAATTTAATATCAAACTTGAAATCAACTTATTCATGTTGATCCTCAGGCTTATGTGGACATGAGGAAGATAGGCAGCGGTCGAGGGATGGTGTCCGCCTACCCCAGGCAGCTGGAGTCCCTGATACGCTTGGCAGAGGCCCACGCCAAGGTGCGCTTCTCCGAGAAGGTGGAGACCATCGACGTGGAGGAGGCCAAGCGGCTGCACCGAGAGGCCCTCAAACAGTCGGCCACTGACCCCAGAACAGGATTTGTTGACATCTCTATCCTCACAACAGGTATGCAACACGGGGCCTGAATGTTAAGCGCCATTTTGGAATGTATTTAGAATATTAGCAACTGTCTAAAGAGTGAATGTAAGAAATGACACTGAATTGCTGCTTTGCTTTGTGTAATGTGTTAAAAAACTGAATATCATTGGATTTTTTTATTTATTTATTTTTTCAAACATACTGCTAGTCAACCGAAATGAGCAATGCTATCATGAAAATGATGGTTAGTCACAGCCCGACAGTTATCTCAATGCATTAATATGTGATTCCAGGTATGAGTGCCACAGCCCGCAAGCGCAAGGAGGAGATCGCCCAAGCCCTGAAGAAACTGATCCAGGCAAAGGGAAAGACACCTGCCATGAAATACCAGCAGCTGCTCGATGACCTCAGAGGACAGTCTGAAACGGTTAATATATTATTTTGCCTTTCACGTTACTACCTTTTGAAATCAATATGTTGTTTGATTTAAAATAAAAAAGAAATGTATATAAAACATTGTACTTCCTGTAATGACTTCTTTCTGACTCTGTCTTCAGGCGATCACGAAGGAGCTGTTCGACGAGGCGCTCCGAGCCCTGGCTGACGAGGATTACTTGACGGTCACTGGGAAGACTGTTCGTCTCCTCGCCTAAGACGCATCCTGCGATCATGTACAGTCCTTAATTTTAAATCCTGTCCCGTGTCTATCGCTTTTCTCATGCTGTAAAATATTTTTTGTACAATTGAACTACCATTTGTTTTCTGGGTGTGTTACGAGTTTGAGTATCATTGGTTTTTGTGATTCAGAACATGACTCATTCAACCTTTAGTCTCCTATGGTGATTTAAAAAAAAAAAAAAAAAAAGCAGAATAATACAAAATGCCTATCAGTGAATAGAGCTAATATTTAAAGTGCTTGTATTTCATTTGTTTGTTTTCAAGTAATGTTGTTTTTGTGCTCTGTGTTATGGTAAAAAGCTCTTTTTTTCCCATCCAGCTTGTACATTATAATCACTGAGAGTCAAGTCAGTGATTTATTATTTCCACATTGTTGATTTGTCCTTGCAGTTTGCATTGACTACTTGTTAATAGAGAAGGAAATAAAATGTCGCTCACTGAAAGTGCTTGGCTTTCTCCCCAGTGCTTGCAGTTTATTGAATTCAATTTCAGGTTTCCCAACATATTTTTCTCACAGTTGTTGAAATCAAATGAATTTCTACTCTATGGCAGAACTACGGAGTGTTGTGTTGAAGCCAAACACAGTGAAGACTTCATGTTTTTGGGGCTATTTTAACAAAACGAAGAGACGTGCCCATCGTGTTATACATATCACCTCATAATTCAGCCAGCATAGCTGCTGTGGAGGCATATCTGAATATGGGCGTCTACCTGACATTGTTATATTCACAATTTTGTGTTATTCATGATAAGCAAAATATTCATAAGCGGTTGACTTGTATCTCCACGAACGTCCTTGCTGGAGCATTATCCCTAAGTGGTCTTGATTACAGCTGTTTTTAATTGCAAAAGGTCAAAGCTTCAGCAACACAACACATTTGGGCTTGTGTAACAAGTTGCAGCTTGTTGGGAAAACAAGCGTTTCCTCCTTGTTGCGTAACCAGTTTGACAGCTAGTTTGTGTTTCCTTGTCACTGCTAATGCATATCACTTTAACTCAACACCTTTAGTCTTAACTACACTTCTCGCTATATAGTTAACTACATAAACGCGTTGAACAAACCCAAATGTAGGTGTGACAATAAAGTTGCTCTTTATATCACAAGTGTTTTTACCCCTTGAGGTTTTCTCCTCCTAAGTGCACCGGAAGTAGGTGATGTTAGTCTTAAGTGAGGTCTACATACTGTTAAGCTAGCTAATACCAGTCATCTGAAGCTAAGGTTTTGCTAACAAGTAGCATAAAACTGTCGGTCGTTTTTTTGGTTTTGTTTGTTTTTTTACTCTTTGCCGACAGTATTTACTAGATTAATTACTGTGTAACTAACAACTAGTCAGTTCTGAATCCCGTATCCTTGTTACTGCTAATTTATTTTTACAACTCTATCACTGAAATTTGTTTTGCCAGTTATACTTCAAAGGCCAACTCCCGTCTTCGGCCTTTATTGGAAATGTGTTACGTACTTTAATGCCGCTCAAGTGGAAATTTAAGGGAGACATCAGGGTTCAATAGGCTAAAAGTCGATTCACGTTATCAAGTGTACAATTGCCGTCTTTCAGGCTACACTCACGATGAACAGAACAAGTGTGAGAAAACCAGTGTTGAATATGAGCAGGGCAGCTTGCAGTGCGGCGCTGCGCCGGTGTGGTGTTGCTGTTGGTTTTAACCGCTGTGATGTCACACTTCTGTGTGCTTCTGGACTCGGCTGAAGAAGATGGCGGCCTCCACAGGTTTGTGTGACTTCAAACTAATATCTACAGCGGTACAAAGTGAAGGCGAAACCGGAGTCGTGGTGTCGTCTTAGCCAGTAATCGTGTCTACTTGCTCTCATAAGATGGTTACAAAAATGTTCCGAATTGCAATTAATTCGTTAATATATGCCCTCGCTAAAGCAATGGTCTTCATGGGAGCCATCTATCTCATGGAACTGCTGTGTTGGCTAACCTAGCTTAAGCGTCCGAATAGCTTGCCCCGTGAGTTAGCTGAAATAGCACAAGGTGTCAGAAATAAGCGTCACTATCGCTACTGAATACTTTATTTGAAATAAAGAAAATCCCGTGGACGTTATACTGTGATATGGGGTTTAATGGGGTGGGTTGCTTGTCCGTTAATGGGATGACTGTAAACAACCGCAGACAGTTCTAGCTAGTATTAGCTGGCTTAGCTAACTTAGCTGCTAGAATATTCCATCACCGCGCGGCTGAGTGTGTCGATCCCGTTGTGTCCGGTTAGCTAACCAGAGTCACTCGATCGGAATAAACATAGTAATGGTTCAGGAACAAATCTGTATTGATATATCATTAAATATCATTTGAGCAGCAGTAACCTAAGAGTGACGAATATTATTTGGAGATTTTGATAGTGCCTCTGAAACCCCGCAGATCGCAACAGCATAAAGGTGACGGTAATGTTTAATGTAGGGACCAGTCGCGCTGCTGTTTTCTGTAGCGCTCCACTTGCTAACGTTATTGTTCAAATTTAACAGGATTTATACTCTTTAATTCCAAGAATAGAAGCGGGAAATAACTCAGTTTATCTATGCGAGGTAAATATTTTCCATTTCTGGGCGGGGGAGCATGCTAGCTCACCAGATTGACAAATCATTAACGTTATACTGTAGTTGGCACGCTTTGTTTCAGTAAATAGTCGGAGACCATGCCTGCTTTAGCGCTCAGCAAATAGCGTGGTTTTCAAACTTGAGAAAATGAACAGAATTACAGCAAAACCGATAGAATATTGGTAATATTAAAATTCCCACAAGTTTTAAGTTATTTATTTTTTCGTGAGTTTAACCACACACCACGGAGACGTTACTGCAAGGTGGAGAAACAGGGAAGTAACTTCATAATCGAAACTACCTTGTGAGCATTTGGCGCGACCTGCTGATTTCATTTTTAATATGGCAAGGTTTAAATTATCAGTGCCAATAGATACCATGAGTAGTCCGTGTCACACCTATGGACAGCAAAGCATTGACAGCTATTGAATGTTATGAAGGTGGATTTTTTTTTTTTTGTAAGTTGACCTAAGCTAATATTTCTGACATTCCTGTATTATCATTGCAACTGAATGTAACATAATATTGACAGGGTCAGTAGATGTATATCTTTATATGCAGTCAATGGTTCAGACCTGGCATAATGCGTCTTCATGTGTGTGGCAAGTGACCACTTGTGATTGGATCTCTTTTTCCCCCAGTCAGTATGCAAATAAGCATGTAATCTGTTTACCTGTTAAAATATATACATTGTAGATTGTCACATCTGAATAAACAATCACCAGAAACAAAAAGAAGTGTTTTACTCACAAAAAGACTATCATTTGCCAAATTCACAAGAAGGTCAGTCATAGTCAGTGTTTCACAAAGTTGATGTTTCTCCTAGCTCAACAGCTCACATAATTGTGAGAATTTTTTAAAGCAACTTTTGTGCACTTTCGCCATAAACGAAATAAAAAATAGCCAGTATTGGTTATTGTTAAGAGTATTTGTCAAATTTGCCATGCTTACCATCAGTAAGATGCTATCTTTAATAATAAGTTTAGTCTAAATGGGAAATTAGTGGAAACAGTGTGTTCAAACAGCTGCTAAATGTTGTCAGATAAGACGCACTTTAAACGCAGAGCAGAAAAGCTGTGACATGACAACTTGACGCTTTTTACAAGGAAAGAAAAAACTTAGCGTACTGCAGTTAATGTTGAATGTACCAGAATGAATGATTAAGAATTTGCCGTAGTTGTTTCACAACATTTAGTTTTTCTGACTCAACACCTTTGAAAACTGTTCAAGTTCTTTAAGGAAATCTGGTGAGATCGGGTTTTCTAGTTTATTGGTGAAATCAGTTGAAATAGACAGTATGTTTTCAAACATCTGCTGCTTACCTTGGCAGGTAAGAAAGCCCAAACATATTGCTTAGATTACAGTGAACCAAATGGAAATTAGACTGCATGTAATCCATTATGCCTGTTGTGACTTCTTACCTGTTGTTTTGCTGAGGATGTCAGCTGAGGAGGCGGTACTTTAGTGGGGCCCAGGACACATTAAAAGAATGTGATCATATGAGGCCCAGGCTGCCTCTGAATGTGGTTTGAGTGATCTTATCTTACACGAGTCCTCAATATGTTTTGGGTGTGTTCAGACAACAACAAACAATAGAGGGAAATATATAAAACTAAAGAGTGATGAATATACACAAGAGGCATAAGCCGTGGCTGACGCTGACCATACTTATTTATTCTGTCGGTCATAATGTAGGGTAGTAGTGGCTTCTACACAGAACAATTGCAGCAACATTAACATGGCAGATGAGTGTTTGTTTTTATGAAATATTCATTTCCTCCCAATGTGCAGCAACTTGGCTTCATATTTGCATTTTCATACGGTATCACCAAGAGCACACAAAACAGAGAATGGTAAACTTAAAGGGCAAACTTGAAAATGAATTTAATCATTAGTCAATGTGCAGAAAATCGACAAATTATGTTTTATAGTTACCTAATTGCTAAACTCATTTTACAGGCAGAGATATGGACCATTTGATGGTTACAGCTTCTTAAATGTGAAGTTCTGCTGCTTTTCTTTTGACTTACATCACAGTAAACTTGTTATCTTTGGTTTTTGGACTGTTGAGAAAAATAATCTAAAGATTAAACGATGATGTTAATGATTGTTAGTTGCAGCTGTAGTATCTTTTTTGTTACTTAGCAGCTGACGTGTATGCTAATACCTGTAAAACTGCAGTGGTTGAAAATCAGCTGCTGACGTTAACGTTGCTCTCTCTACCAGTTTTCACATGTGGATAAAGAACTGAAAACTTGAACAATTTCTTGTGAGCAAACGCCTTTCATGTAAACGTGAGAGCTCTTGTTCCATTTAAGAGTCAACCCTTTACTGTGACTGTTGAGCACCGGATGGGAAATATTGATTTTGAAAATGATTTGTGACTGATGGCTGACTGTGATTAATGATGTTTGAGATTAGTGGAGGTGGAAGCGAATGATTTGATGGCAAGGGAAAATGCAAATGTTTTCACCGTGTTTCCTGTCTCAGTCACAGGGCCTTTTTTAAAATGCTCTTTTCACTTCCCTTTCTTGTGAATTCGTCTTTAGGATTCTAATTATGAATAGCAGTCGTTTTACTTAAGTGCTGTCCCCTCAACCACCACCGCTCCTCCCGTCATGAGCTGTAAGTGGTTCATCATTTACACCTCTGTGAGTGCCTGTCAGGCTGTGTGTAATGGCAGCGTCTGAACTGAGAACATTTTCTCCGTAGTTTAACATGTTGATTGACTTGTTTTGAATGATGCTATTATCAAGTCAGCTCTTACAACATTGGTCATAAGACGTGCGGATGTTCCCCTGATCATTTGTTAGAAATCAGCTGGAAAGGCCCATGTGCTCCAAACCTCATGACTGTTTCCAAGAGGTTGTCAACAGTGTAATTTTTTCCTTTGTTTTTTAACCTTCAGTTTTCAGCAGCATTAGATATGTTTAGTAAATGTCTTGTGGACATGGTAATAAATTAGATGCAATTCTGCAGCAGGAAGATCATGTTGTGTTGCCTGCTGGGGCCGTTTGCATTTTGGGCTTCATTCTATTGAGTCATCTCTCATGTGAACCTGTCCTTTCTTGCACGTTTAACACGCTTACTCATTTGCATGCATTGCTTTTCTAGGATTAGCAAGACGAACGTGTGTCTGCATTAGCTTCTGTGAAAGGATGCACAGTTGGAGCATCAGCAGTGAGATAAAAAGTCTTTGATAATGATGTTGCAGTTCTATGTCAGAAGGAGACCCTCAGTTTAAAACTCTTTCAAGGCTGCGGTAACTAATGGTTGTTTTCCTCATCAGTTTTCTATCAGCTTTCTGTTTATTAATTATTTAGTGTCTAGAAATTGAATTGTAAAAAAGCCTTAATTTTTTAAAAATCTCTCACAATTGGCTTAAAATAGTTTTGTCCGATCAACAAGCTAAACAGATTGACGAAGATATTTCATTTTTAAAAAAAAACACGAAAAGCAGAAACCAAAGGATATTTTAAATTTTCTCTAAATAGAATAAAACAGTTACATGATTATGATCAGTAAGTTGTTGAAGCCCATATATGTTGTTTATTCTGCCAATAAGTTTGTTGATAAATCGGTGAACCTTGTGGTTCGTCGAACCTCTGAAAATAGTGAAATGTACCCATCGCGTATTGTCACATTTTCAAATTACTCCTTTCATCCTAGCAACAAAGACACCCAAAGATATTCATGTAACTATGAGTTAGCATATGGAAAAGCAGCAAATCCTCACGCTTGAATTGGATCAAATATTTGGCAATTTTGTTGCAGTTATCAAAATCAAAGTGAAAAGTTTGTCTGCCTTAATTTGGTCACATTGATATTCCAATTTTGTTATTCTAGGAGTTAAAGTTCCACGCAATTTTCGCTTGTTGGAGGAGCTTGAAGAGGGGCAGAAGGGCGAAGGCGATGGCACAGTCAGCTGGGGCCTCGAGGATGATGAAGACATGACTCTCACACGGTGGACAGGCATGATCATTGGACCAGCAAGAGTAAGCGGAGCAAACTCAACATGTGGATTATCATTCCCATACAGACAGAAAATCTAGATCCACTGATAAAAATATATACTTTTCTGCTTTTTTGTTTTCGCAGACCAATTATGAGAACAGGATATACAGTCTGAAAGTGGAATGTGGATCCAGATACCCAGAGGCAGCCCCGACTGTTAGATTTGTAACAAAAATTAACATGAATGGGATAAATAATTCCAACGGGATGGTAAGTGCCGTCATCGTCTGACAGGGTTATGTCTGAGTGTTGCTCTGTGTCTTCTGTCGAACTCAGAAATAGTTTTGCATTGCAGTTTTGTGATGCACACCATAGGTCACTGTTAGTGATCGTAACACAATGACTGATTTGATTTATTTCCTTTTTTTTGTGTGTGTGTCTCACAGGTGGATTCGCGTAGCATACCAATATTAGCAAAATGGCAGAATTCTTATAGCATTAAAATTGTTCTTCAAGAGTTAAGGCGTCTAATGATGGCCAAAGAAAATATCAAGCTTCCACAACCACCAGAAGGACAAACCTACAGCACTTAATCGTAATGGATTGTTTCGACCCTCTGTCTTAAACCTTACTCTCTTAGAAATATTGTGTAAAATCATCAAGAGGCTCACTTCGCACATCAACAATATCGTCTGCAAGAGCAAGATTGGACTTTCTTATTACATAGCTCATTCAAAAAGAAAAATGTCCCTGCAGTTAAGCACTGAATAAATAGTAAAAAGACTACAAGACCACAGTTATTCGCCTTTAATAAAGTTACTTTGACAATGACTTTTATGTTCGACATGTTCCAGCTTGAGTGGGCTTGAAGAGGGAAAGCATGACGCCACGCAGAGGCTGTACCAGAGTCCCAATAGTTTTATTTCAAATGACTGATCACTGAAGTAAACAGCAAGATGTGTGTATGAAGGCATGTTCTGTAACTAATACCTAGTCAAAGAGAAGCCACATTTTTTGAGTTGTTAGTCAAATTTAGCAGGTTCATTGAAATATCATGCAGATTTCTGAATATTGAACTGTGGCTGTAGTCTAAAAGTAGTGTCACAAGGTAAGAAAGATTTTTTTTATAAATATATATATATCTGTATTTGACACAATACCAATATGTTTCTGTTCTGCAGCTCTTTGACATGTAACAGACGTTGAAGCCTGTTCTGTTCTGAAACCCTTGCATTTAACTTCTAGTGAAAATGGCAGGTGTATGAACTTGTGATTTTCTGAAATTAAAATCACTGTCTGCGAAAATACACATCCCAGGGTTGACGTTTATTTGACTTCCCAGCTGCAACAACAGTTGTCATTTTTCCCACAAGGGGGCCATAGCTGACAAGTTGACTCCTTATTGCAACTGCAAACAGGAGTCCTGCACGCTGTGGTAAGCTCTCACTGTCTGTTGGGCCACGTAATGGAAAACCATGTTAATGAAACTGCTGGGTGACACCACACTGCACACCACATTTGATATGTGACTCATTAGAATGATTATAATCAAAACGCCTTTTGCCCAACACTTTCAGTTCTATTCTCGTTAAGTTGCTAATTTATTAGATGAAAAAAAGTCTCTTAATTGATAGTCCATCCAAACCTTGTTGTATTGCACACTAATTCTTATTTTAGTTTGTAATTACTGCACCGTGTTTGGCAGTAGATATCCAGTGTGGTTGTGAGAACGAAGTGTACTGTTCCTTCTGAGAATGTGACCTTTTGTTGCTTTTCAGATGTTTGATTATTCATAGAGTTTAATTAACCAAATGGACGATTCAAAGGGAATTCACTCCAGGTGGCATGCTCGGCCTTTATTTGCAATCTGTTTCTCACTCTAGTTACTATTTAAAATAATTGTACACTGATAAACTTTAAGCTGCTGAATTTTAGTTTTTAAACCTGATGAAAATTGAGCAAGGCCACATTCTTTGCAGAGTAGTTGGACTGTGACAGAGGGTTAATAGTATATTTTGGGGGGTTTCTGGCAATTCACTTTCCCATTATCCACTGTTGCCAGACTCACCTTTTTCGGCAGGTTTCATATTTAATAGCCCGACTGCAAAAAAAAATAATGAACCATAAGTCAAACCATTTGATTGACATTCCAGAATTACATTTTTTTCTTTCCCCTATCTAGATGGCACAACATTGACAATATTGTGAGCATCTTAGTGATGGATACTGAATTGTGAAAGCTATGGGACCTTCTTTGTTTGCATTTACAGTTCTTGACAAAGTTGTGTCCACAAAAGCACTCCAACCAAGGCTCCAAGGCTGTGTGTGTTGAAATGATGAACTGTGGTGTCTTCCACATTTGACCTGGGTGACCTCCTGGCCACATATCTGCGCCATGCTGCGGCAGAGCCTGGCTCCCAGCGGCTTGCCTCGTCTCGGGCCTGGGATGAGCACACTTCTGTCGGTCACGTTGACCTACACCGTAATGCTGTCACTGCAGCGCGGCGAGAGCTCTGCTTTGGTGATCGTTCCAAATTTCCCAAGGAAATTTTGGGGTCGTGTTGCTGTATCTGTATATGGGATCCCAAGACAGCTGACTTGCATAAAGAAGAAAAGAACCACAAAGGCATCTCTGTATTTTGATTCATACATTTTACATAAGCACTAATGATAAAGCAACATATACACAGAAAGAAAGCATGCACGCATGCATGGTAAATAGTAGGAATGTATTAAAAATTTTTGCACATTTGCATATCAAAAGTCATTTGTTTTAACTATTTCTATTTTCAAGCCACATTTGCATAGGGTGAGCTTTGATGTCTTGCACTGTTATGTTGACTGCTGCTCATGTCCAATCAAGTCAGAGCTCTGTCCCCTAGAGGGCGCTCTACACTCACGCATGCCCTTGGCAGGGCTCAGTGAAGGGACTTCTGTTTAGAGGACATGACTTGTCTGAAAAGGCAGCACCACTGTGATGCTCCCAGGCTCCATTTGTGCATGCTGTCATTATTCTTTAAAAAAAAGTGACGTGTTTTGCACTTTGCTGTAGGGAAATACTGCCTTGCTGTTTGTAGGCCAACGTCACAAAGGCTTGTTGCCGGTGTCCCTGTGTGTCCTCCCTGTGAGGTTGTGCGCATTGATAGATAACTAAGACAGCATTTGTACTATGAGCCTTTAGATCTGAATACAAGAAAGATTTCTTATTTCAATTTGTGTGTGGGTGTGAGATGAGTCAGTGTTTGCTGCGGAGGATGACCTCGCTCTTCGTCAGTCTGAGCGAGATGAGATTTGACTTTCTGAATGTGACAGTCAGTGTATGGGTCTAGCTTCAATCAGCTATACTCTCTTTGCTTGTTGTTTTGTTCACTCCCCCTCCATCAGAAGTCATGAATATGAAGTCAGAAGCGGCTTGTGTTGCAGCCGGTTCACTCAGTAGCTCAGTTGTCCCCAGATATAAAAGATACAGCCCCAGGTAACACAGGCTCATTCCTTTATTCACCATGTGTGTTGTCTCCAGAGCAGACTTTTCTGAACCTTTGTTTGTGATGACTTCACTTTTTTGGAGAATCTCATTTAAATGGAAGTAGGAAATTCTTACTTGACTACTTAACCTCCAGCCCCAATAGACTAATCTGAATTTCAAACTCGGGCACCAGCTGAGGTTCACTGAGCTTATTACACTTGTACCACGCAGTTTGTTTTGGTTTCTTTATAAGGTGTCATCCGGGCAAAAATAAAGAGTTATATTGCTTTGGGATGGAGGGGACCAAAAGCAGAAAGCCAGGGAGAGAGCAGTTCAGTGATCTAAGATGGGAAGGAATGTGGTGAGGAGGACATACGTCTCATCTGCCGGCAGACTGCTGGAACCAGGCCTCATGTCCCAGAGCTCTCAACTTTTGCCCTATGGGGGCCAAAAGGTCATGTCTTGTGTCTGTTGATACTGTAAAAAGCTTTGTCTTCTTTATGGCCACTGAAGAGAGAATGTGTCTGTCTTCCTGAGATACCCCATTTGTTTTAGGTCTTTAAGTCCTTGTCGTGGCTTACATTCGAAGTTGGACAGAGAGGACAGCTCATATAATCTGTGGTTTCAAGATTAAAAAATGAAACCAAAGCGAAAAGGTGGCATTTAGTTGGCATTAAATCATGCAGAACTACAGTAATGTAAAAGATGACACAATGAGATTTCAAGACTCGTCTCCATTATGATACTTAACAAAAATATCTTGCTGCAAACAAATCGACACAAGCACCTGCATCATCATCACCAGTAATATCACTCCAAGGAAAACATCCCAGAAATGAAGTGATTTAAAAAAAATACATGAAGAGTATAACTAGGATGGTAATTTACTCTTCTAAAATTTCATAGTCCAGAATTTGACGTTGTTTTTAAAACTCTGGTGGTTTCTGCTTTTTTTTAATATGTAACAGTAACTTAATCCAATTCCCTGCACCACAGAACCTGAAGGAACCAGTGGTATTAAACCTTGGCAAGCATATATCTGTAACACTTAAGTCTGGTGGGCATGAGTCCCCCACCCCCTAAGAAACAAGTCTTTGAGATACTTAATATAAATATTATGTACTGCGCTGAGTTCTAATTTTATAGCTCCGTCCTTTAGTGGTAGCCAGCTGAACCCTTGGAATTACTCTTTGCCAGCATGTGCTCTTGGATTTGAACCCAACACGTCCCTGACTAAGTTGTTCTGCAGTTTGTCTTAAAACCTATGTCAGTGAATTGTTTTGGCCTGTCGGTGGCCATGCAACAAGCGTGAAACACAACAATAATATATTATTATTTCATTAAGGTTATCTTGCAAACATATCAGTGAATAGTTGTCTAATTACACATCCAATAGATATTAAACATCCATTTGACATTCGGTATTTGCTCTCTTTTAGCTCCGTTTTGGTGTCCACCAACTCCTTAGAAAAGCATATGGCTCTTGAGCTGCTAAACCTTCAAAACAGCTATGTTCATGCAGTGTTTATCTGAGGTTTTCTTCTGCAGGAAACAGCTGCTTGTTGTACCTGAAAACAATGCTGACCAGTGAACCAATACAGTGAAGTTGGGCGGGGGGGCAGGGATATAAACTCAAAACTGAACTGCTGAAAGATGCTAAAGCATCTCAGAGCTGTGGAGATCACAGTGTGTGAGCCCATTCGCATTACATAGTTATCCAATGTTAATGGGACAAAATGTTACTGAGTGTGTTTTTCGCCTGACCCTCAAGCTATAAACAGATTTAGTCAAAGAAACTCAAAATGGGAAAATTGGCCACCACTTTATCAATTAAATTTGATTTTCTTCTTTGATTTCTGTTGTTCACCTTCCCCCGAGTCTTTACTGCCGTACTCGCTCTGCAGACAGATTACTGTCAAACAAACATCTTAAGGGATTAGGTGTAAACAAATCTGACTAACTATAGTGGATAAACTTAACTTGCTTTGCGTTGGTTCAGAAACAAAATGGGGACAGAGAATGATTTTATCAATATGTATGTATGTATGTATGTATACAAATCAGTAACTATAACACTTCAGCTAATTAACCTAATTAAGTTTTGTGTGAAACTTGGAAAGCAGTGTGTCTGCTGAGTGTATGAGTGGTGTATTTACAGTGAGATAAATGAATGGCCTCATCTCTCTCTGTGAGAAAAGAGACACACTGAAAACACATGTCTCTTGCGCATGTCTGTGCTACTGACATGCACTACACAGAGCCATCCACATTCAAATACACTGCCACAGCGAGTGCTCGAGGTCATTTTTATGCTTACTGATGTTAGACTCTAAGACTCAGAATGACAGCCCGAGCCAGTAGGAAAGCTTTGATTTCGATGTGCTGTCGGCGCATGATGTATGGGTCATGCTATCTGGGACGTGTGTTTAAAAGTCAGCATGTCGCTTGTAAGTGCACAACCTCATCCTGGGTCAAAGTGACACAGAACAGGGCTTCTTACAAAATGTTGCAAAAAGCAGGAAGAAAAAAAAAAAAAAGGCCAAATCGTCTGTGTACTCACTGCATTCCAGGTTATTTATACAGAGTGAAAAAACTGTGTAGACTTCATGTCTCTGCTTGGTGAGAACTATTAAATTACTGGTGGATGTTTTTAATTACTTCACATAAATGTTGGAACACAACACTTCTCCAGTGTTTGGAGGAGGGGGGGGGTCCATAATGTCTCACATGTTTAGGGAAGCACTGGCTTGCACTTAATCATGGTGGTCCCTGTGTGATTCTGGCGTTGGAAATGTGGCTTTGTGAGAGAAAAGTGAGCATTCCTTCTGCTGGCGCAAGGGAGAGGAAATGGGTAATAAAACCAAGAAAAAAAAAACGCCTCGGCGGCGTGCTGGAGCCAGTGATTCTGGGATCCACTTAATTGCTCTTAAATGAAAAAGATTTTTGGCTTCCCATTTGCTGTGTTTAAAGAAAAGTCAAGTCAAATCCCACATGTATACCAGCCAACTTCTCATTCAGCAGTATGAGCACTAATCCCTCTCTTTCAGCTGTGCCATCGGTAATATTATTATTAATATTGAGAAAGCTGCTGTTCACAGTCGGCAAATGCCAGAGGAGGCAGAAATTCAGCTCTTTTACTCATTTACGGAGGATTCAGAAGTCACTGGGGAAAAGGATATCAATAGTAGTTTGGTGAATGTTTTATCTCTCTGATTTTCCTAAACTTCTTCCTGACAAATATCTGTCTTTGCTTTGAAATTAATAATGGCAATCCTGTTTTTCTTTGCTATTTTATGAGATTTGGGAAGGTGTTGCATCACAGAAGTTGCAGTAATTCTTATTATATAAGAATTACAAAGCTTCAATTTACCATGAGCTTTGTGAGAAGAGATATTTAGATTTTACTTAGGCAGAAGAACAGAAGTATTAGCTTTCTTTTGTGCTCGTTAATTGTAAAAGTACTCTTTAGGCAATAGAATGGCCTTTTAAAGTGCTATGTTACTATGTTGGACTATCATCACTAACACATTACTGTGTGCGCAATACTCTATGTTGCCTTCAGGTGATGCTACTGTTGACTGCTTTTTATGTGTACTGTTGTGTAGCTTGTCGTATAGCTGCCAAATAAATGTAATGGGGTAAAAAGTACACATATTCTCATCCTATTACCATGTAATTTGGTTCAACAGCGCAACCTCCAGTTGATTAAAGCTTTCTAGCAAGTCTTTTCCGTGTTGCCTTCATTGGCCATTTTTGTTTCCGAGTGTGATGGCCGGGTGTGAAGATGCCACTCAGCGAGCCATTAAGGCCTGAAGTGCCACGCTAAGCTGTCATGTCGTGTCAGCCGCTCCTTTTGTACTCATTAATTGTTGAGAGAAGTGTGTCACATCCTGTCAGGCTGACTGCTGGTGTCCCTCTGGTCACCCCTCAGTGCCCGCTGCCCGCTGATGCTATTGTGGCAGCGATGGCCGCAAAGGAGAGCCGGGCCCTGCAGGATGTGAGACAATACTGGGAAGGAAGAGGAGGGAATCCCGGAGCTGTGTGCACAAGCCCGGTCAGCCGAGTGTCTCTGAGAGCCTTCCCCTGTGACTATCCCCCTCCGCCACCCCTCCTCCTCCCCCGAGGGTAGACTTTGTCATCTTCTCACCTTTGTATGTGAAAGGAATGAGAATGAAGATTGCATTTTGTCCAGAGTCTTCACTTCACTTCACTTCATCAGTTTGGCTTCAGTAGAATTCCCAGCAGCATCTTATTTTAACCCCGTAGTTAACATTTTTTAAGCAGTACATAAGTAGATGATTTACAACACATTATAATGTGGTCCTAAGGAGATATAAAGATATTTGATGCGTAACTACACTGGTGGTTTAAAACTTAGTAGAAGTGGTGTTTTTTGTTGATAATAGCATATTCTATCTTCATAATTTAGCTCAAAATATGTCTTTGAGTGCCACGCTTACTTAATGTTTTTGTTTGTAGTGTTTATTTGTCATTTTCATCAGATCAAACATGCAAATTTCAGTCAGTTATACTACTTTGAGGAGTGATTTTTAATCTTATAGATTCAGCTGTATCTTCTTACTTTCACATTTAGTTTCATTTCACATTCACATTTACTTCCATCTTAAATGTCAGGCAAATCAGTTGTTAAGAACATCCCTTGCGGCCCACAATAAATAGCCTATCTGACAATAAGAAGCTGATGACTGTATAGCTGTATAAGTTATGCTACTGAACAGGGAATGCTTATATCTGTCAATAGTTAATGATTGTTGCAAGTATATTAATGACCAAAGGGCAATTTGTAGTAACAAAGCAAAAAATCCACAGTCAAACAATGTGGCATCGAGAGCCTGCCTATGCACATCGGTGCTCTGAGCTAAATGCTAACAGCAGCTTTTTAACAATATTAACATGCTGATTTTTGGCAGGTTTAGTGTCTGCATGGTCACTATTTTAGTCAAGCATGTTAGCATACTAACATTTGTTAAATCAAAATAAACACAATGTACAGCTGAGCAGATGGAAATCCATTGGTTTTGCGGGTATTTGTTTAGAAACCAAATTATTGGACAAACTGAAATTTTAATGCCAGTTCATCCCAAGGGAGACATGAATGTGTGTAAATTTCATGGGAATCCATCCACTAGTTCTTGATTTCATTCAAGATCTCAAATGTCAGCCCCGTGGTGACACTAGAGGAAAAATCCAGGATCACCAAAGTCAACAGGATTTATCCTCTGGGTGCGATTAATATTTCTACAAAATAGCAATCCATCCAAAATTTCTTGAGCAATTTTCAGCCGCACTGTTGGCATGGCTAAAAATGTCCTTACATTATACATATATATGCTACATTGTAGTGTTATAAACCATTTCTTAATCGTGTCTATGCTGCCTATAAATACTAAATAAGGTAGTTAATATGAAGTGTTATAATTCACCTGCTGTTAGTTTGACTTGAACCTTTTAAGAGATGAAATATAATCCAAATGAAAGACTTTATGACACCTCTGCGAGCTCTGTAACCTGCACGTAGGGATCCAGACCCTGGGCACTCATATGAAAGCAAAAGAAATTACATAACACTTTCTCATGTTTCCACAAGCAGTTTCATGCATATAACATTGCTTCAGGACAATAGCGGAGACCATTTCTGTCTGACTGAAAACAGGCCATGCTATTACGGACTGCTGTGCATGAATCAATGCTCATGCAGAGATAGGCTGCATGGCACGGATGGAGAATTAATGAAGAAGAATCTGTGGTGTCGGGATGCGGTCGCTATTTGGTCCTGCTGAGTGGCTGAAATGCAGTCACACAATAAAAAAAAAAATGCAAGACCAACCTTTTAAGATTTTGCCTCTGGCCACTTGAAAACGTGTCTCTCAACCACAAAAGATGATGCACTGGATTGCACTACAGACGAGCGGGGGAGCAAAATAGATGTCCAAATATTTCCATGGCTCCTGTGGCCTTCTGCTTGCATAGTCCTGGCATGAGCTCATCGGTGTGCGGCTAGTTTGTGCTCCCTCAGCACTGTTCTTTCCCAGTCTGTAAGTATCAATGTCGAAGATAACTAGGCATTGACAAAGTCTTCTGAGCTCCCTTTCCCACTACCCACAAGACTGTGGCTCCACTTGGTATTGAGGGTAGAGGTTTTCATAAAGGCAGATTATATCTTTGTGTCACCTAATACTGAAAAAGTGCAGGTCGTGCTCTCAGGTTTGAATTAGTATCTGGAACACTTTACTCTGTACAGTGGTCATCTTTGAGCCAGAGTCTTTATGATAGCACCATTTATCATCTACTGCAAGAAGGTATGTATCCTTTGTGGTCTGTAATGTGTTTTAGAGTGAGCTTACTCTATGAAACAGTTATTTCTTTAATTCCCTCTTAGTAGTTATTTTTGTAAGCTTCGATCCAAATGGAAAAAGTTGTCAGAAAATGTTAAGAGGACCCTCTTTTGAGGGATAAGTATTCTTTTCAGCTCCACTTCAAATCTCCCAAAGAGTGACTCTCTTGTGGTATTTAACCAACGAATAAATTGACATGAAATGTATTCCTGATAATGCAAACACTGGGAACAGAGGAGCCAGAAATAACTCTCACAGGCAAGATGTGGAAGAGATTAAGGTTTAACCAACGAAATAAGCGAGTGGAGGCGGGAGGTTTGGAAAATGAAATGAGGGAGGAGGAAAAGAGGAGAGGTAAGAGGAGGTGAGGAGATGGTGTCTGCAGGGGTGAGTGTGTATGTTTGTGGGGAGTCCATAGAGGGTTAGGAGAGTGAGTCGAGAGGCGAGAACTTAGCCGAGAGGGGGGGTGGCCCTGTGAAAAGGAACTCATAAAAGTCACATTTGTTGGTGATGCATGAGGAAGTGAAGCTAGCTTTGGCACATGTGTCTGTGGTGCTAAATTAACTGTTAACACAAATAATCAAAGTGCAGGGCCCATTGAGCGCTGGCGCCAGTGAAATGAGGGGGAGAGGCTGGCTCGCTTCTCTCTGAGAAGTTGCAGCAGACTAGTGGAGAGCTAGCAGGTGGAGGTCTACCAGGGGCTTTCACAGGATGGAAGTGCTTACAAAACAGGCCGACCAGCCCGCTGACAGAGGAAAGCACCGCTGCACTCCTGCTTTCCAGCTATTGTGTGGAAGCGTGCTTCTCTTTTTAGATCTTTCTTTGTAAAGTTTGACATCTCATAGTACTGAAGGACATGGCACCAGCAATTACCTCCGTGGCTGGCTGATGGTAATTAAAATGCCACTATTGTGACCTTGAGACTTTTGTTTTTTTTTAATCCCACAGGAGGTCCAAACAACTGGACTTCCACTCTACAAGAGCGAGCCTTGTTGTGGTAGTGCAGACAAATCCAGTAGTTGAGATCATCTCCTCACCGCTGGTGCTGATGGGCTTTTATGAAAATCACCGTCCCTACTGATTTATAAAAGTGGAATAAAACGTCCTGTCACTGCAGTTGCTGGAACATGTCAGAGAAGTCATACAAGATAAGGAGTATTAACATTACATTGGTTGTCTCCAATCTTTTTGGCTTGTGACCCCTTAAAGACAAAAACTGTACATTTTAAGAAACATGAAAATTAGTTTTTTGTTGTGAGAATGATTGATACCACTCTCCCTCTTATTCACTCTGACTTTCTTAGCTTAGCACAGAGACTGCAAGCAAACAGATAGTGTGGCTCTGTACAACTTTGGACGCAGTCTATATATTTAACCTATGTGACATAAATCTTTGAATATCTGTATTAAATGACAGTCAGTGGAGATGAAAGCAAAAGGAACAAAACTGATCTTAAGTGGTATGTTTTGAACTATGTTCATTAAAATAGATCAAGATGTAGCTGTATTTGCACAGGCAAGTTACACATGATACCTTTGATGCCTTTATGTATGACTGAACAAATGAGCTGCATTTAAATTTGTGATCATAAGAGTAATCTTCGTCTCTACAAGACTGTTCAGCTCTAGTTTTCTCCTGCCAAAAACAGTCAAGTGGTGAAGGGAAAATAAATACAACAATTTGGAAAAAGTAATACCCTGCAGCTTTGTGACATCAGCACAAAAGAAGCATGGCCCCTGATGCTCTCCACTTCCCATGCAGCCCACAACTGGGCCGTAGACCGAGGTTGCCTGGCGCCACAGTCATCATGTGTGTCAGTCACTTGCAAAACTCACTGTTTTCCTTAGAGGATGAGCTAAGCTCCTCCTTTAGCCCTAACGATTTATTTTAGACTCCAGCGTCCAGAGACCCCTTTCTTGAGATCCCAGTTTATCTTGGCCATGTTGTTTCAATATGAACCAATCAGCTTAGCCTCCAGTGGAATGTCCCCTGAGACTTGCCTCGGTTTCCCAATAGGCCCATTCATTTTGAGGACACAAGTTTAACATCTGGTTTGTATTAACGCTCCCTACAATAGCTCTCATCTTGGGCTCAGTCGCACAGGAGGGACAAGAGGGCAATCAGTCCCTGCAGAAATATTATTTGATACTAAGACTTAGAAGTTATTAGCTACCTTTTGAGTATAGTTGAGTGTGAGGTAAAATTACAGTACAGTACAGTAATAAATAGCACTGACATTTTGGGAAACGCTTATTTGCATTCTTGCCGAGAGTTAAATAAGAAGCTTGATAAGATCTGGGCAATAAATATGTAGCTGGTGCCAGTTAGCATAGCTTAGCATAAATATTGGAAACCTTCCCCTGTCTTTAGGTGACAAAATCCACTTAGCAGCACTTCTAAATTTCACAAATGAACACATTGTGTCTGGGTTGCCTAATCTACTGGATTGGAAAACCAATTAAACAAATTAGATGTAATGGGTTAATTACTTAGCTCTAGAATGTTACTAGCATGTGAATTGTTTTACCTTTGGACAGAGCCATACTAACTGTTTTCCCTGTTTTCAGCCTTCGTGCTAAGCTGAGCTACTGGCTTAGCTTTATATTCAACATACAGACATGGGACATTATCGTCACCTAACTCTCGAAAAGAAAACGAAGATCACATGATACATTTTTATAACAGTTTATATTTAATCCGTTCAAAAGCCAATGTGTAAAAATGACAATTTGCTATTTTATTGGGTTAGCCAGGCAGCCAGCATAATTACTGCTCTTGGCCAAGAAACAGTCTGGCACATTACGCTCAAAACACAGAATTATAGTTTTTCCACTTCAGTTTTTGTACAAATTAAGCAAACAAGATATTATGTGTCAATTAGTCAGCTTTATAAGTGTTGGAAGGTGATTTTTGTCACCTTAAAATAAAGCCAGGCGAGCTGTTTCCACTGTTTCCAGTCATTATGCTAAAATAAGCTAATCAGGGCCTTCCTTGAGACTGGCATCAATCTTCTCATCTAACCGTCAACGAAAGGAAATACACATATTTCCCAAAAACTTCTGAGCTACTTAAAATCAGTAATTCTCATGTATCCATGTATAAACTTAGCTTTCCATAGTTCCTGTCACATTGCACTCACCGCTGGATGACTTGTTTCGTTTGGTTGACCTCCAAATGTGTGAACATTAGGCATTGTGCCACTGCAGACTACTGTGAGGACAAATCTCTGTGATACCAGACAAGAACGCTTTAATACTCCAGTAATTAGCCTCCGTGTTCCAAGTGTGTCCAGATGTACCGTTGTGGGGGGTTTGTTCTCAGTGAGAACACACTGAACCAGCAGGTGTACATCTCAGGTAAAGGCTGCTGCTCCCAGCTCCTGATAACAGACCACTTTTCCCACCCTCTCCCCTTCCCCATCACGAGTCAACCCTTCTCCCTCTCCGCCTCTCTCTCCTTTTATCATCTGAACCACCCTGGAGTGAAATGCACTGAGGTGCCTGCCAAAAGGCATGGCAAATGAAGAGCAAGAAGCTGAGGCAGGCAAGGGTGCTCTAAGTCTTTTATCTGTGTGTTATTGAAATTTTCTTTAAAGAAATAACTCATTTGAAGTAACCTTCAATTAGGCTGCACAAGGAAAAGTGCAGCGTTTTGACCGCAGTGTTACCACACACTAATCTGTCTTATCATGTAAGCATCTGAAAACCTATTGTGCTTTAAATTAACATTGTCCTCTCACAAGACTTTATCTCTGTCTGGTGGAGCTCCTGTTAAACTGAATGCAGGCTTAAAATTTAAGACATTGAATTAAAAGTTTGTTATCTATTGTTTTCACAGCTGAAATTGCTTTCTTGGTATTCATAAAAACAACTCAGGCATATTGTTTGTGTCTGCTTCATTACTACACTGCTGTTTCTGTCTGCTGGAGCCAGCTAACCTAACCAGGACCTTTTCTGTCAAAGGTTTTACCCATAACGTCATCAAAATCCAATTGACCACTTTTAAATCTTACCCAGTTAGATCACTGACTATTCTTGCAAACAAAGAAAATGCTTTTTACCTTAATCTGCCAGGTCTGCATGCAGTTCAACATGACACACTTGCTCCAGTCTGTTTGGACAGGGTTAATCCAAACTTACACCTCATCAACGAGGCAAAATTCCACTGTGCTGATGTGAACTGTTAATTCATCCAGCGTCACCTCTCTGACTGGCATCTTACTCATCAGAAAATGTCCATCATTTGGTTTTATGAGGTACAAGGTTAACCTTTTCTATAATGCTCTGTCAAAGGAAGAGATGTACTGAATAGAATTTCATGTGAATGCGTTTCTTTTGCTTAGTTAATCGTTTCCTCTGTATTTCATATGTGTGTACACTTGGGTCTATATTATTCTATTCTATAACCTTTTTGTCTGCAGTACAAGTACAAATTTTAGTTGTGAAGATGAGGATAGACAACATTTAAGAATCTAGTAGTGCTTTGAGCTTAAGCTAACATCTCTCCCCAACACTACATGTGTGTATTTTGGGCCTGTGTGTGTGTGTTTGTGTGTAATAGTAAACAAAAACAACAAAATAGTAATAGTAATGAAATAAATTAGCATAATATACCAGCAAAAACTGAAAAATAACAACCACTAACTGTAAATGTATATATGAAAGTATAAAATTAAATACAGTATTATCAATCAAATATAGTGGTAGTTTACCCTCATAATAACCTGCCTGGATGATCTACATCTGGATTTCCTTTGTATTGTCCTCCTACACTATATGAGGGTGGATGTTAAGGTCACTAATTCACAGGCAGTAAGTTCGTGTCAGACTTCATATTAAATCCTGGCCATGCTCAGCTTATGGCGTCTCTCTGAAGCTCAAACATTTTGACCTCTGACCTCCACGGAGGTTCGGTTTACAGCCGGACTTAACAGTGCTGATAGCATGCTGAGAACCTGCCCATTTGATCCAGGAGACAGCTTGCTCGGGACTGATTTACAACCAGGGTCATCCGGTAGATTATTAAAGAAAAGTTCATCTATAATCCTATTGATAAGCATGTAAGCACGTTTTCTTCCTCATGTCCATTAATCCATATTGATATCCAGCCTATAATAGAAAGAAGGGATATATAAACTATTGATGGTCTGGCTCGGTCATGATTATAGCGAAATGGTAATGTAATCTTTGCAGTTATGGGGTACAGACACTTCTTGCATAATCTTGGACAGACAAGAGCATTTGAAAACATCAACTTTTTAAAACAACTTTTTGTGTTTTGCATAAAGCAGGACAGACTCTACAGACTTTCTGGGACTTCTCAGTGGTGGGTGAACTGGTCTAAAAAGTTTTTAGTAACTATTGTTTTAGTTAATTAATAAGTAATAAGAGCAGCTTCTACTAAAAAAATCAATTTGATAATCATGCAGCAGGCCTAACAAATGGTGATTTTCCAAATTTTCACTGGGTTTTCACTTTTAGTAATGTTATTAGGTCAGAAGTTGGAAATATTAGTAATTCATTAATAATGTCTTTCTTTCTTTCTTACATACACATCAAAGGGTTTTTCTCGTATAAATCCACAATGATGAAGCCTTTTTATGAGAAGTGGTAAAAAAAAAAAAGAAATCTTAATGGGGAATTCCAGTGTTTTTAAATCTGGGCCCTTTTTTCCATATTTTTTTTGTGTGTAAATGATTCATACTTACTGAAAGTTTTGGAACTGGTCTAGCAGATTGCTTCAGCTGATAATCTTTTGGGGCTTACGTCCACTAAAAGTGCTTTTTTTTTTTTTTTTTTGCTACTCACAGGCTGAGATTCTTACTTCTTGTCTGACAACATTACAAAAAGGATCCCCACAGAGGTGGACCTTTAATGTTAAAACTCATTTTAGTCTTACCAGTCTCACTTAACATCACAAGTCGTGATCAAGGAGAAGTCTTGCCCTGAAATCTCACAAGAGGTGAGCTGTTGCAGGAAGATGACGGTACAGACAGAGTCAGAGTAGGAGAGAAGAGTTTACAGTTCACCCAGAGGAACTGCTAGCAAAACTTTATTTCCAAAGTTCTAGCTGAATATTTCGCTGATTTTGACGGTCTAGATGAGCCAATAAATGTAACAACTCACCTCTCACGAGATTTCAGAGCAAGACTTCTCCTTGATCATGACTTGTGTTTCTGGAAAACAAAAAGGATTCTTATCTAAAAGGGCTCAAAAAGTCCCCTTATTAGCCATTAACTGCATCTCAGGGTCTTCATAAGCAGGTTGCTCTCAGGGACATCATTTGACCTAAATACAGACCTCTGGCTGCAGGATAACAAGTGATCATAAGTGTGGAGGCATAGAAACCCATCAGTCTGTTCAAAGATCGGTCTTTGGTGTTGAATGAAAATGGCTTCTTTGATTTTTCTGCAGCCATTCATTGACTGCTGGTTCGATAACAAATGTAACCTTGATATTGATGCTTTTGCGTGCTTGATACCGGCAGCACTTTTACTTCACATCTTGTACACTACTGCCGACCTTCCAGGCAGCCATCAGTTTCCAATGATTTCCACTTATTTCAACTCCACATGAAATTCAACTTCGATTTCATGAGCGTTAACAACGTTTATTCGTCAGGGTTATGTTGTTGTTACATTGCACATAATACAGCGCAAGCTCTTGAAAACAAATGCATCTGGAAGCTGCTTTCACTACAAAGTCTTGTCACAGCTTCTCAACAGCACATGAACACACCACACCAGCCAACAAATCAACTCATGCTTACATTGTACTTCATAATAATAACATTACAGACCAAAATAAAGCAAACTAAATGTGTCAAACTTGTACATTAAGTCTTTCAAAAATGTCCCTCTGAGTTGATTTTCAACAGGAAATAATAAACTCAAAAATCTGTAAACTTTGCTTTGGAAAATGGTCAGCAGAATGTAAAGTAAGTGACTTGTAGTGACTTGGGCAAAATTATGCAAAACCACCAGTGTGACCTTTAGAGTAAAACTGAGCAGCATCTTATTAAGAACGTAAAGGTCAGTAAAAGTTACATGAAGTATCTCCTGCAGTGCAAAAAAGAGAGGAAGACAAAGTTCCTTGTGTGGTATGTTAAGACCTCAAGAAATAAAAGATTATGAAACTCATGTTACTGTTTACATAACCTTATTGCATTCATTTTTATATCAGATTTCCCTATAACATGGATAGTGACCATAATTGAATGAGCATATTCAGACTCCAGAATAATTTGAACCACTGATGCAACAACTGGTTTGTAACAAAGGAAATTTACCATTTTGGCAACCAGAAATCCTTTTTTAAACAAGGAATTCATCTGAAACTGTGACAACATTTGAGAACAAAACGTAGCGTTTTGTTGATGGATGAATGGAAGCAAATGAGAATCTGATCTCATCAGCAACTGAAATAGCAACATATTTGATCAGTTGTAGCTTTGTCCCCAACGGGTTAACACTTGATTCAAATTTGCTTTCAAGATCATTTTCGCCCCCACTTAATTGAGACAGAAAACCATGTTGTGCCAGGCCTAAACCAGTGTGATGCAGCAATGCTCCTGAGTAAGTTCCGCTTTATAGACCATCTGTCTTACTGAAGGCCCAAAATATCTGAGCCCTCCATTTGATGTCACAAACTTGAAATCGAGGGCACAACAGATAGGTGTAATTTCAGCAAGACATATTTCCTCCAAAATGGTGCCTTTTTTTTCTAACGTAAGTGACAGCTATTTCTAGGTCAAGATCCCTTCTGGACTGGAAACTGAAAATGCTTGAAAATACATGAACCCAAAGCCATAAATCATTTGAACTCAAAATGATTTAATGCAATGCATAATGCTGAACCGAAGGCTGTGACTATGTTATGGTGAATATATTTCAGTTACTGATATACAGAATAACTGAAGTGAATATAATGAAAGATGTTCTTATTAACTGAAGTAACAAATCTGTGCCTTGTTCTAACTATTTATGCAAAGCAAGGCTATCGCGTCCAACCTCCAGCCTTGTTTAATGCATGACAAGGGACTGATACCGAGGTTAATGATGTATGAATTTAAAAATACCTAGCACAGCTTGCTAGGTATTGATGCAGATGCATTTGACAGCTTCCCAGTTCTTGGTTCAGGGATTTAATACAAAAATAACATTAGTGAATTAAAAAAAACAAAAACAAAACACAGTTCTATTAACTATGGGCAGTACTTCAGACAGAACATTCTTGATTTAAGGTAAATTGCTGTCTACAAAACATGGTACCCAACAGGGTTTCATATAACAGCAGCACATGGTTGCCACTGATATGTAGAATGTCTTATCCATTAACTCTGGTAGGTTCATGCAACACTATAAATTAAAGTTTATTTTTAAATCCAATCTCTAACAAATCGCCTTTGAGTCCATAATGTCTGCTCATAGTGGTGCCGCTCTACAAAATATCAAAAGAAGCCATTGCTGATAAGCTCTGTAGCCATCTGGTTGTCCATATCTATCATTGCCTGTGACCATTACTAAAATATGCTTTTGTATGAATTCTGCTTTAATGCATGACGTGAAATAGCAGTGATAATTGAACTGATATTTAGCAGCAACGTTGTCGAAGCCTTTGATGCTGACTTTCAGTGGCGCCTAACAAACAATCAGTGTATTTTAAGAAAAAACACCAGTCTAATGGAACACCATAAAAAGAAAATAAAGGAGCCTTTCTGATCAAACAATGCTTTGTGAGAATGAAGCTAATAAGCTCTAAGTGTCCATTAAGAGGGTTCCACATTAACTACCTCATCCCAGACTCTTTTACCACCACGTTTATTTCCCAATTAGCAGTAATCCCCTGAATGGCTGGCAGAGCATCTCGCTACCCACTCCGAAATAGGCCACAATTAGACACATTGTATTGAATTAGCATTGTGGAGCCTGAAGTCGCGCTCCTGTGAGGGCTAGTGTTTTATATGTCACCTGGGAGCACTGCTCTGAGGCCAGGTCACAGCTCCACACAGCAGGGACCCTGTAAATCGCCTGTTGCTGCCGCCTAGGCTGACCTGCAACAGGGCTGCCATTCAGCCGTCCTGAGAGGAATGTCTCCTGCACCACTGGGTGGCGGGGGGGTCGAACGGAAGTTAGATGTGGTTTAAAGGGAACAGACGGATGAACCGTGTGTGGACAGTGTTTCCTTTGAAAATCCATTCAAAGAATCCTTTGACAGCGACTGTGTCAGCTGATTACAAGTCCTTTGACTATTTTCTTTGGTATCTAATCTGCTGAAGCACTCTGGCCACTGACACCACAATATGATCCCCTATAGTATTATACCTAGGTAGAGTCTGGTTTAAATTTACATATAAAAGATAAATGTGATGACTTGTATTAATTAAACTATCAGCACATAATATAAACTATCTCAACTATGGCATTAAAATGCTGCTTATGTGTTCATGGATTAGTAATAATAATATATTTAAAGTAATATATTACATTCTAAAAGGAGCCATCGAACATAATGAGCACACATACATCTATAAGTATATAAAGTAATACATGCATATATAAAATATATGTGTATATAGAAACCTGTTCCTAGATTGTTCAGTACTCTAGATTAGGTTTTATGTTTCAGTTGTGAAAATATCATGCTTACCAAAACACTTTAAGGTACTTGGTGGAATTATTGCAGT
This sequence comes from Scatophagus argus, assembly GCF_020382885.2. Classification (NCBI taxonomy): domain Eukaryota; kingdom Metazoa; phylum Chordata; class Actinopteri; family Scatophagidae; genus Scatophagus; species Scatophagus argus. Next base: position 9,296,829 of record NC_058505.1, on the reverse strand, counting down.
ATTATTGTGTTTTTAGATTATGGTGATCGTAAGGCGACAGGAGTCAGAAGAAGGAAAATTCTGAGGTGATTAAAGAGGTCAGTCTGGCTTTCTGGCTGAAGACAGAAAAAAAATGGCGTGAAACAGTCAGACTCGCTCTCTGCAGCCAAAAGCACCATGACTTATGCGTCATCAAATTACCACGAGTGCTGCCAGTCTCAATTGTAGGGTAACATAATGAGTGTGCTTTGCCATAATAACGAATAATTGCGATTCTAATGGCAAGGCATATTTGTCTTCAGATCTGTATAGTTTAGTTTCTTCATGCCTCCTACTGTGTTGTTCTTTCCCTCTGTTGATTCCATCTTATCGGTAACCTTTCAGCCTGCTGAGACAATCATATTAGGGGACTGTGTTCACATGAGACAGTACCGCGAAACACTGCGGAGGTCGTATGAGCTGTGATTACATTCGCTCTTCAGCGCAACCACTGTCATCAGTCCATTCTCCATTATTCAAACATAAATGATGAGAGAAACACTTGAGCAAGAGTTTCTCAGTCAGTTGCTACTTGCCTCCAGCTAGCTGTGACAGTGAATAGCCCATGACTGGAGTAAAATTAGCTGCAGCAGCAGGGGGCTGGCCTTAACAATGCTGTTGTTTTCCTCCTGCCATTGCGGCTCAGTTTTATTGCCATCTTAAGCACACATTTTCACCTCTGTTTTGTATTTACTAGGTACATGGGTGTGATGTAAGGAGTAAAGAAAGACAAAGACAATAAAATATTTAGCACATTTATTATTTAGTGTAGCTTAGGAATGGCATTCGTCACCTTCCGGAAAACTAAATACTCCATTTGTAGTATAGTTTTGCTGGTAAAACCATGTAAAAGACTTCAGCGTATGTTTTCAGACAGTCAGGTGTCAGGCTCATGAATACATCAGTTCACCAGCAACCTGACATGAGGCACTTGGGTTGGAATGAAAAGGCATGCTGAGGTGACCTGTGCCAACTTGTGGTCAGACCTGTGAATGTGTGTTGCCGCTTAGAATCGGCGCAGTCAGGGCTGAGAGTTGAAAGGGCGATGGAGGTGGTGGCAGAGTGTGGCACGGAGCAGTCAAGGATAGACCTCCAGTGTTTGTGGAGGGAGGGAGTCTGGCCAGCTCGGGTTCTGGGGGGACTGTGGGACTCGTGGGCTGCCTGGGAGGGGGGTTGTGGCGGAGGTGGCGAGCAGGAGGGTTTTCTAACCAAGAGACTGTAACTCATTGTAGCCTGACTCCACTGGCTTGGGTGGCAAAGATCGTGAAGTCCTGGACATTCATCAACCTGCCGAGGAGGGCCGACTGACTGGAGCCAGGGTCTGTTTTCCTCCCCCCGTCTTCTCCCTCTCACCATGTCAATGGGATCCAGTGCGACTGTGTTGAGGCAGCCGCCCTGAGGAGACAGACCTGGGTCAGTGCAAATAATCAGGCCTCTGACGCCTTGGCTTGTTACTGGGCAAAGGGGGAAAACCTAAAGTTGAGTGTGGGGGGATCCCAAAGGAAACTAGGGACATGGCTCGGGCAGTGGGTCTGTCTTTCAAAGAGGAAAAGGTCATGATATGGGCAGGAAGGATAACAACACTCACACCATTAAAATATACATCCAGTATGGTGTTAGTTTGAATTTTAGTTGGAATTTGGATGGAATTTGAATATTAGAATGCATCACTTTGTTTAGGTCTAAAAGGCTGATTACAAACCAAGTCACATGAGCAAGAAATCTATGTTCTCCAGGAAAAATCTAGCTGGGGAAATGATGTAATCCTCCACCCACATGGCTGTCTCATACACGTGATGTTTAAGAAGCCAGCTTACTGCAGATATCTGTCTACACACTATGCGATAACAACAATCATGTCGAATAAAATGTTGTCCACAATCTGTATCAGACTGTTCAATATCAATTTTGAGACATGTCAGATTGTGTGATGAATGTCTGGCGGATCGAAGCGCTACGATGTAAGTAGGAAAAAAAAAAAGATTCAAGCAGAGACATGTCATCAGTTTGCATCATCCATCTGGACTGCTTTCAGTTCTGAAAACGGACCAACACAATAAACAAGTTTAGTCCGAAGGGTCTCCAAAAAAACAAAAATTCAAAAGAGGAAGAGGAGGAGGCTGTTGACCAGTGATTCTCAAACTTTTTATGGCATGCACCCCCTCTGAAGTCCAGAAAGTTCATGCCTCCCACTTCACGATTGAGCAACAAATAGAAAAGAATTCCAGTTCAATTTTAGTTTAAAAAAAAAAAAAGAGTCAGTGAGTGAGTGAGTAATATGCATATATATGTTAAACAGTAGATAGCAGTAGTATTACATCAGCTCATTAGTGTACGGTGTTGTCAGTTTGGCTTTTTGTTTAATTAAGTTGGCAAAACACTTTGTGCCGTTTTGACTTTTTCCTCCAATGAAAAGCTTGACTACATTGCAATGAATTAGCACCTTCTCCCCTCAGAGAACCGTGACTGAGGTGGGCTCAGCTTGGCAAGCAGTGGCTGAAAAAAATCTGTTCACTTCATAGCAATTGTGATTAAACTCCCTTTCCTTTTCAAATTATTATTCATTATGCTATATTACATTTGTGCACATAAGTGAAGACTTTGTGTTTTTTGCACACACGTCACAATTTGCACACTAAGTTAGCTTTTACTCCGGACTCGATCTCACAGTATGATCAGAGACCATTGTTTTAGCTTGTCGAACAAAGGTTTCAACGAGTTTCTCCCACAGCTGTCAACTTTCTTCAGTGACAGCCCTAAACTGCACAGTGTAAAACAAAAAAAAAAAAGAAAAAAAAGGTCTTAACCCAGTCATTTAAGCACTTGTAAACACACTGATTGTCGTAATATAGCTTTTAACCACGTGACGGTTAAAACAAAAAATGATCAGTCACCTCGCTCATTTCCTTCAGTATTTGTAACTTTCTCATGCCTCAGACTGTTCAGGGTCGCAGAAACATTGCTGACCTTTAATAGCATCAGATGGGAGGAAACCACATGGAGGACAGAGCTAAAACATTAGTCTGGACGTGAGGGCTTCACTCTGTAAGTCATCAGCAGCTTTCCTATGACTTGGTCCCAGTGATAATGGCGCTGAGTCAGAGCCCGAGCTCTGAGCATGGGAAAATGTAAAGGGAGGAATGTGCGGGGGAAACGCTGTCTGGCCTGATGGCACTCCAGAGTCTGCTCTGTGTCCTCTCCGACAAGAGCTTTGTCTTTATTATGACTCAGGCCTTGTATATTTACTTTAACTAAGCAATGTTGTATTATTGCTATTAACCCTTATTTTCTGCATTCATGTTTTTGTCTTGGCCCCCCTGATCACCAACACGAACTACTGGCAACCAGTAGCAGCTTTGTAAAATCTTTTTGTTGGCCTGTTTTATTTCAAGGCTTGTTGAATCTTCTTGTCATGTCTCCCGTTTTATGGAGTGCACTGGTATCATTTTATCTGCTTGAACTGGATGATTTGATTTAAAGCATGCTGAAATACCCCGACTGTGACCTGCTTCCACAATCATGTCTCCATTTTCAGCAGCGGATAAATGTCTCTGCGAAAGTCATCATTTATTCTCGTGTCGACGTCATTCTCCTCTGCTCATTTGCCGTCCCGCCGCCGAGCCAACTGAGCTCATTATCCCTTTGGATGAGGATATTCAGACATTTGCTGCACCTTTTGTGAGTGTTAACAGTCTCTGTCCCTTGCTACTCTTGGGTTTTGAGTTCTCACTTCCAAATGCCTCCCCTGCCCCCTTTTTTCTCTTCTCTGCAACACCCCCCCCCTCCCCCCCCGCCCCTCCACATCACCTCCCCCCAAGGCCTCATGAGAGCTCAGCAGTATGAATTTCCGTTTATACCAGTGGCTGGGGCTGACGACACCGCAGCGCTCTACCCCACAGATTGACGAGCCCTCAGATGCCGATTTACTGTACATGGCAGCCACTCTGGAGCCGCCGCACATCTGGAGTGGAGTACGCTTACTGAAAAACAGGGGCCAACCTTGGCCCAAACAAGTGTAGCAGAGCAAAACCGATGAAAGGCAGCGCCCCCCCACCACCACTTCTCTCCACACACACACCCACACATTGCTCCAGAGCCCACATCTCTCAAGCTATTACAAAGACCTTGGAAGGACTGGATTCTGTAAACAAAAACTTGAGAGAGGCATTAAGAGACATGGTCGAGCTAATGATGTGATTGTGGTGGGAATGTCTTCACCGGAGCTGCTGAAATCTCCACTTTGAAAGTGTGACTGTGTGTGTGAGTGTGTGTGTTGCAGTGAACATATTCTTGGGAAAACAGTGAACCATCAGCTTTGACAGAGTTTGCAACAGGAACACTTCCAAAACTGTCAACTTTAGAGAGGAATAAAAAGGAGGAAAGATTTGAATAATACATAAACTGTAGGTGACACATTTATTTTCTTTATATTTACAGGGAATTCATCTTATTTGACTTTTAGACACAACAATATATATATATATATATATACTATATATATATGGTAGCATGTGAAAACATAAATACTTAAATGCCTTGGAAACTGATGATTTCAAAAGAATGATTTCAAAAACTGACAGGGCATCCAAAAACAGCATAAGAGAGCAGTTGGCTTCCTGTAGGAACTTCATATTTTGTAATCTGGTCTTTTGCAATTCACAGCTGACATTGTTCCCCACAAGAAGGAAAGGTTTCATAAAGCTGGGACCAAGCCAAGTCAGGAAGAAAACACTGTAAAGTGTCAAAATATCAGTCAACACAAAGGAGAAGTCAAGTCTGTCTGTCTTTTTCTTCTGTCTTCTTCTTCTTTTTTTTTTAAGGATTTTTATGATGCTTGATACTTTTGTGTCGCAACGTGAGCCTAAAATTGTCTAAATCTCCAAATTCACGATCCACATTTTCTAGATTGTTGTTACACTATATTCTCATGTGTAAAAACCTTAAAACAGGCTCTGTTCAACTCTCGAAATGTGCGCTACATCCTGCCGGTATTACTCTCAGATCTGGTTGTTGCTGAGCTTAAACCACAGAGACGGCGTCAGGAGAGTCTCCTGCTCACCATATTGAAAGTGTGTTACTGTGTGTTTGAGAGCGTGTCGGTGCGTCTGTGAGTGTGTGCGAGGTAAAAAGTGTCAAGGAATTCATTGTCTGTTCTCCACCTGTTATTATTCTGGTCCCAATCAACCTGCTAGCCAGTCTGGAGCCAGTGGCCATCTGGAAACACTGCTCTGTTTATAAACTTGGCAAGGATCAGCACTCCGGGGCTCTGACCTCCCACACAAATCTGGAAACAATTAGAGCAAGACAGTCTGGCTGATTACTGCGAAAGGGCCCAGCGTGGATCCCACTGATGGCTGTGGGGACGCCAGACCCTTGTTAGAGAAAATGCAAACTCAGTATTACACAAAAACCCTCACACTATTATCACAGAGACACTTACACTTTCAGGACTGTGTCGCCTTTTTCATCCTGAGTCTGTAGTTTCTTATTTTGTGACCTTCTTTTTTTTGTTCTCTCAGACGGGAGGACACACATAACCACCCACATGCACAAACAAACAAAATTTATTGATCTTTTTTTTTTTTTTTTGCACTGTTCATGGAATGACTTGCACCTCGCTTTTATTTAAAGAAACTGGCTCCCATGACCTCCGTCCGCAAGTTGACTCATGCTTGTGAAAACTGCCAACGTACAACCTAAATTTAGTAAATGCCTTTGAAAAAGAGAGACAATAAAAGGAAAGGAAAAAGTCTTTACTTACCGGAGATGTATTTTGTTGCCATAAATAACCTTTATAAATCCCAAACTCATTGTACACATGACTGTGTCTGTAATACCAAAATGCTGCAGAGCCTGAAATGTCTGGTGGCGGCTCAGAGCGGGCGCGACCTGGAGATCACTTCAGATCATGATGTCATTGATCGGTTGGATCCTCTCAGCCTGCGCTAAAGCGGTACCATGATTTTCCTGACAGGCAATATTGCAACCCATAATTGACAAACAAGCAATTGGGCTTACACAAACATTTGATTAAATCCTAATTAAATTCATTCAGTTTATTAGAATTCATTTGCAATGCAATTTATGCGTATTAAATCAAACAACAAGTCTGACGCTAATTTATAAAAAAAAAAAAAAAAAAGTGTTTCCTCTTTGTGATGTTGTAAATGGATGTCTGTGCAGTGATCCAGGGTCAATATTAATAAAATACCTCAACAGATTAATTAACAGCGCATGATTTTTCTGTTAGAAAGGTCCTATTCATTTCTCACACAGACCAGCATGAAAAGCCCCAAAAGCCTGTTTGTGCAGGGATTTGATCATAAATACTCAGCACACATTCATCACTAGCAAATATCAAAGCGATACATCAAGTAATGAAAACTTACATGATTCATATTTTGTTGATGGTGTTTGTCCAACAGTTTGTGTCTCACTGCTTACTAGCAGTTTCAGAATTATTAATTACAACTCATATTTTGGCAGTAAAACTCCAGCAAATGAAGATTCATGTAAATAGGGGTATTGAGTCTTAAATATTACCTCCTCTCTTGCTTTGGAAAACCAAAAAATGAAACAAGATGATAACGCAATGCAATTATTGTTAACCTGATAGTTACGTAGCTGCAACAAGAGCAGGGGAACAGCTTCTTCTGTGTAAGGTGATAGATCACTGTCTTACATCAGGCCTCTGCACCACATTGTAACCAGTACAAATATGGCAAGCAAAGTGCACCATATTCTGCGTTTTTCTATCTAGAATCAGGAGCATAACATGGTATATATACTGTATGTGGTTACAGTTAATTAAAGTACTGCCAATCCTCCCATTAACTTGAAAATAAGACAAAAATAAGTCTCATCCTACAATAATAATGATTGTTGAATAATTTCTTTGGCCATTTCTCTTTGCTCCCCTTCTCATTTTCTCCCTCTCTGTCTCCCTCCTTTTCTCCCTTCCTCATACATTCAGTCTTTTACAAGGATTTATGGTATTCTGTTGCACAGAGCATGAGAATAAAGCAGGACGGGCTGCTTTTAATTAGCAAAGATTATAGGAAATGGGCCCAAAGCCCAATAGAACATTTCCAGCTGGAAGTCCATTCTCCGTGCTTAGCAGGAGTGCAGCTCAGCAGCTATACAAGAAAGGAGATGGAGATTGAATGCAGATACTACATTACATGGTACGTTCCCATTTCTGTGTCATTACTAATGTTGCTGGCCAAGCTGCTTCTGTGTTCCCAAAAAGTACCAAAACCAATTCATGTGACCAAAAAAAAAATGTTTATTTCAAGCAAAAGTATGAAAGTATTATCTGTGACATGTACTTATATTACATATTTTTCTTCTAATACATACATTTTGCTTTGTACGCTGATGGAATAATGCATAAGCTGATTTTCATTGTTGTAGCTTGTTGAGATGGACCTTGTACTTACAGTATGTACACATAGGTGGCTTTGTCCATGGGTTCCTAACATAAGGAGACACCTCCTCCAAAGGGTCATAAACTATATCTGAGTGGTTGTGAGATGATTAATAGGAAGGAACCAAAGGGAAAAAGACAACAGCAAAACAAATGGATGAATAAAAGCATCTGAAGACTGGGAAGAGAAATGGAAAAATGATTCTTCAGTGGAACTGCAAACAGCTCATAAACATTTAAAATAAGACAAGACATACCAGCCAATAATAATAATAATATTTTATACAGTCATGAAGTATGATATGTTTTTATGTTAGAAAAATATGTACTGAGCAGGTTTTATATTTTAATTATGACTTCTTTATCTCTTAACAAGTGTTTCACGATATTCTGTGACCCATCAGATTCTGTGACCCGAAATTCAGTTATATTACCAACATTTTCATCACACTTTATTGCATTCTTTATTTTGAAGCTGTTACCAAATTCAGCAATACTATGCACTTTGTGTTGACATACCAGTGATAATAATAATAATAATTATTATTATTATTATAATAATAATATCACCCAAGTTACTCTGTGACGTTCATATCTTCCAGTGTCTCAAAGAGTGCCGACTGACCTTTATGTGATAAAATGTTGTGCAGTAGATCTATACAGTGAAATAAAATTGTAATACTTGATGTATGATAAATGATGTACTTTCGACCATTGTGCAGGCCTTAAGGCTTGGAAATGGGCGAATATTTCCAGCTGGAAGTCCATCCTTGTGCTTAGCAGAGTGGATGGAAGGTGGCAGCATGTAAAAGTTTTACATGCAGTGTACTACAGAGCTTACAATAATTACACACCAGGTATCTCAACTTAAAGGTCAGAGAGGAAATCTCGAGTTTTCTAGAGCCATTTTAGTTATGTCAAGTGACTTATGAATCACTGTCACTTTGATATTGTGACATGGAATCAGAGATTAGTAACAGTTCGGTGAATCATTGCAGCGCTGCAGTAATCACTTCCTCATACAACAAAACTTTCAAACCCCTGAATATCTACAGAGTCTATAATGTGATTAGGCATCAATTATTCCCGCTCAATCAAATACCTCCTCTAAAATTAGACGTCGTGCTACTGCGTTGTTAAACAGACTCCTTGACATTAGCAGTCACGTTCGGTCACATGTACAACAGAATGGATTGCGTTGTCTTTAACATCCACTCTTCTCCTTTTTCTTAACTGCAAAATGTGGAACAGAAAAAAAAAAAAGAGTGAAAACAGGATCCTGATCAAGCACAGTCTGGTGCCTGCAGCTGATGTATTTTTGACGTAGCAGAGGAAGAACGAGGGCAGTGTCCTTCCTGGTTTTCTACAGCTTCCTGTACAAACTGGAATCTGATTCAGAGCCACTTGTTACATTCACTCCCAATGCCATTGTTTCACTAACCATTGATCTTTGGAGATTTGCTTCCCCTGACGGCCCGGCCCTTATGAGCAGTCGTGGAATGTAGCTACATACATTCGCTCAAGAACTTTCTTAAATATAATTTTGAGGTACTTGTACTTTGCTTAAGTATCTACATGTTATGCTACCTTGTACTTCTATTGCACTACATTTCAGCACAAGATACTGTACTTTTAGTCCTCTACAATAGTTATCAGTTGCTTCGCATATTAAAGGCTCTGCACAACCACACAGGTAATCAGGTGTATGCTGGGTGGAGCTGGGAATGGTGCGATGTACCAACAGGGTTCGTGTTTTGCCTTGAAGTCTGTTAACTGGTCTCAAGAAGAAGAAGAACATTTGTGAAAAAGGTCACACAATAAAGCCTTTTGTGGCTCAAGAGGCAGCTGTGTGAAGTCTGATAAGTCGCCACAAGTTATATCACTTGAGTCAGCACTACTCTGGGCTGAAGACTACAAGCTTGAAAGTGAAAACAACCTGGGGGTGTTGAGTTAGAAACCAGACTAGACCTCTGTAGCCTTCTCATCTCTGCTTGAGACCAGCGGCATGAAACTACAACCCCAATTCCAAAAACTTTGGGATGTTGTGTAAAATCTAAATGAAACAGAATGCGATCATTTGATAATCCTTTGTGACATATACTCAAACAGTACACAGACAATATATATATTTAATGTTTTATTCTCTTATTCTGAATTTTATGACAGCTACATGTTTCAAACAAGTTTGGGGACGGAGGCAGCGAAAGATTGTGAATTGCTCAAAAACACCTGTTTGGAACATTGTATAGGTGAACAGGTTCATTATCTGGCAGGGGAGGCACTCTGATCACGAAGGAGCTTCTGGGTCCTGGGACTGATTGGGTTTGAAAGTCTGGTCTATTGGGTGAAAGTCGAGTGTGTGACGCACCCCTCTACCCCAGACCAGTGTAAGAATGTGGACTATAAAATTACGTCACGTTGTGTAGTTGATCTGACTTGACACAGATGTGTTTGCAGTGGAGGTACATTAACGACCAGCACATCTCTCATGAGAAGCAGAGAATATTTGACGTCCTGGGAATGACCCCTGAATGCTCAAAATCTCTTGCTCCACAGCTTTGATTTCAACCGTATTTTTGTGCAATGCTAAAGTGGTATACTCCTTTTTTTTTTAGCAGGTACAGCAACACTAATAGAGGGAGAGATGTGGGAGATGTCAGGAGCAGTTTGTTGATGCCTACGCTGTCCTGAGGAGACGTCTAATTAGGCAGCATAAGTGAAAACATGGGGGTGGATTCAGATATATGTGCACTTCTGATCTACAAATATTAGCCATGTTTTATGTAACCTATATAATAAGTATAATAACTATAATATAATAATTAGGCCAGTAAATAATTCAAATTTAGTAGCTATAAATTAAAACATCACTGATACAGCAATTGAAATATAAGCCTCACATGATCCACATAGCATAGTAAATACTATACTGTTTTGGCGCTTTAGGTATGTTTCTGTGATAAAACTTAAATGTATCACAGGGAACTTTCGACCGGTTACAGAGCGGTTTCACTTTAAAACTGGTGGCTTTATGTGACCTACATAACTAGCAAGACCATCAGTGGCAAGAGGATGAATGAGGACAAATGAGGATGAATTGAGGCGTCTCACTGCATGAGGAAAGGAGCTGCTCTGTAGTGTGATGTTATGGCAGCGGATGCTTCTGTGGCTTATAACAAAACATTTTAAGCTGGCTTATTATTATGAGGACAACATTACTAGGGAATTAGCTTTAGCTCAACAAAATTACCACTACTGAGCAACTCAATCTGTTAACTGTAGGATTACATGTAACCTCGGTATATTAACGCTTACTTTGTTCACTGTCATGTCACGTCACTATCAGCACTTATTGCTCTTACGTAGCCACAAACGGATGTGTTACCTCATCACTATGCGTTCTGAAAACAGCTTTGTTTAAATAAGAAATACTGTATGAAAAATATGCTGAATCTTTGTTTCACTCGCGCTTGACAGATCAAGATCTTCGTGGCTACTTTTGTCCACAGGGGTGACCAGAATCAGCAAAAAAAAATCAAAATTCCTTGTAGCTGCTTTAAGCAATGTTCTAAATGACAGACGTTTACTTGTAATTGAGTATATTTACCCACTGGAATTGATATTTTCACTTAAACAAAGGATCTGGATTCTTCACCCAACATTTCTGATTAATCCTCCTCCTCCTTAATCACCAGCACTGACAACCATGTCAGTCAGTGCTTGTGGCACTCAGCGTGTCTTGCACCCTACATTTTCAAACCATTTTCTAGCCACATGCAGTTAACATGGAGAAAAGCCTGTCAACTTTCATACGAAACGTTATCATTTAGCTGCCATGCTCACCGGTATCACACTGAGTCACTAAACACACCACAGCCGTGGTTGAGGGGTGATTGCTCTTCATTAGAAAGCATGTTTTTATCTATAATCAGCAGCCTCTGCAGAAATTTCCCACATTAATTTCACCTTTTCTCATCAACACGCCACTGTGACCAGCCAAATACCTGTGTGTGTGTGTGTGTGTGTGTGTGTGTATAAACAGTACATCCTCATTAGAGTGCATGAACACACCTGTCTGTTGGGGTCCAGGTGTTCCCTGCAGGTGATGATGCACTACAGCTCTGCTCCAGCTGGTGGCAACAGGCCCTTATTTCATCATGTGTAACAACCACCTTACGCTCCAGCACCATGCAGGTCTGTCTGAGTCATAACAGGAGGCTTTTTAGTTAGCTACAGGTGATATGACAAACATCTATGCCTCAGCAGTCTGCCATTAGAGATTAAAATGTTGAATGCCCCTTTGTGTAAAAGCATTAGGCATTTGGTTAGCTTCAGGCTGTTTATTGTTCAGCTCTGAAAATGGGCGCAGAATAAAATCACTGTAATAACTTCAATTAATTTATTTAACCATCTCTTAGTGAGTTAAAAGAGCCTCATTACAGCAATTCTGCACATACTTTCTGATCAAAGATGGTTAGTGGTGGCACTGTTAAATTTTAATTTTGGTTGCGCTGTTGAACTTACTGCCTTTTTTTCAACAACACGCACAATTTTAGGTAGTCAGTGCATCAACCATTTGGGCTCGGACTTAATTGACATTCCTCTGTAAACAGTTGCTGAAATCCATCCAGTCAGTTCAAGTTTTCAAGCAGGTCTCATGTTCTCCTGGAAAATCTCCACTCTGTTTGCGTCATCTGAATTGGACAAGCTGAAGCAGCTTTGTTTGACATCAGCAGTATCCAGGATTTTGGCTGTTCAGGCTGAAAGGATTTGTTATTCCAATGCATCCATTCAATACCAGCACATGACAATAGATTTTTTCACAACACAGTATACAAAGCATCATAATGATCCTGGTTTTGATATACTGTATATGAAATGCAGTGTTGGCAAATAACCATGTATGTTAATTTCTAGTCAATTCAGATTTCCAAGAACTTGTAACCGACTGGAGAAAAAATAATGAGTAACGCTTGCGGTCAACATGTGTTTCCTCAACTGTGTTAGTGTTACCAAATAATGTAGTCATTCACATTTATCAAAAAGCTGTAGTAGCATTTTATCAATGAAAATACCCAGCAGTAAACTAGTTTCATAGCAACCTACTCTGAAATCGAAACTCTGCTACAGCCTACATAATCCAAAAATAAGTTAATATTAAGTGGAAATACCACACTGTATTAATTTATTATTACAGAGAAAGAATATATTATCAGCTATGAACTTTATCTCCATTATAAAAACATTGGGATGCTGCTGGTTTTATGAAGGGTTCCTGAGCCCATGTTGTAATATCTTTTATGCAGTCATGGTTTCCACAGTGTGGTTCTTCACTCCATCCTTGCTTGTGAATAACATGCCCCCTTTTATACCCATTCACCATACCATCACCTGTTACCAGTACACCTGTTCACCTGTGCAGTGTTCCAAACGAGTGTTTGTTAAAGGTTCCACAGCTTCCCCAGTCTTTTTGTCGCTCCTGTCCAAACTGAAAATAAGTTAAATGTTGTCACTGTTGTATTGTTGTTAACCATTTCAGATTACTCTTCCTGATGAATTAGTGTGTACCGATGCAGCTGAGGAGGAGGAATGGTAGAAAATAGTGAGAAATAACCATAAAAATCATCCAGTTGTTCTAAGTCTTCAAACTGCTAACTTCATACACTGTGGAGAAGCCTAATCCATAAATATCTATCATATTTTAAAAACTAACAATATGTTGCATGTAACATCTCATTATAAATAAATGTAGAAATGTCTGCAGCAAGAGGAACTGAGCATTAGAATCAAACTGTACGCATGTCGTGTGCAGATGTCAGAAGCGGACAAATGAGCCACAGGCATCGGACAGAATTGTATATGCAACAGAGCAGGTCAAAAATGTTGCAAAACAGCAGTGAATTACAATGAGAGAGGCAGTGAAGCAGAGTGAGTGAGAGCGGCATGAGCGAGGAGGACCAGAGCAGCCAAATATGCTTGTTATCAAGTGAACTTGAAAGGATTCAGCAGAGCATGCTGGGCAGAACTAATACAGCTGAGTGGAGATGCACTCTGTTATGTCCCATGCAATCCTGTAGGTGGAGTGGATCCTCCTCCCTGCATGTTCCCACCAAGCATGATCATCAGTCCGCCATCTAAATCACCCTGATTTACCCTCGTGTGAGCAGCAGTCTTCCTCTTTATTGTCTGGGAATATTGAATGCGCCAGCAAGTCTGTTTGATTCATGTTTCAATTAAAGAAAGGAAAGAAAAGAAAGATTACTAAAGCGATGCAGGGAGTAGGTATTAGCTGTTTGATTATATTGGATGGGAATTCACGAAAGTTACATTTATAGCTCACTGAGCCCGTGGACAGCTGGAATTAAAGTGAAAAAAAAGAAAACATAGTTAAAAGAGGGGAATAAATATTAGAAAAGTGGAGTGTATGCAGTAGCTATGAAGTATTCCTCTGAATGTGTGCAGGATTAAATGTTTAAGCTCTCTGAAGTGGGAAAGATACGATTTTGGTTCTGGGCTGAGTTGTTGTTTTTTTTTTCGTAAAAAAATGGCTATTTTAGTGTTTTCTGCAGCAAGCCAGCTGGCGGTGGACACTGGAGGAAGCAGGTGTTTCAGATTTGAGTGGCAGGTGGTGATCTATGCAGATCTATGCAGCCACACTGAACCGCCGGATAAATCCATGATATTTTTTTTATTACAACATGCTCCAAATCCAACGGGAGCCTGTTTTCTATTGCAGGTTTTATTTAATAGTGCTTGTGAATAGAAACTACACTCATGCATGTTACAAGTCAAAAACACATAAAAAAATACAGCAAATGCACTGTAAACGTACTGCTTTCTTGGCAGGAGTTAGGAAAGATGATCAGTGTGAGGGAGCAGCTAGCCGGGCTCCATCTGATGATCTTCACTAGACAACATCTTGTTTATTTAATCCATACAAAGTGCAAAACATCAGGCTGTGGTTCAACAATTCAGTGTTTACAAGTAACTCAACATTTTGGGATATTTTCTTCGTTGCTAAGAGTTAGATGAGAAGGTCGATAACACGTCGATATGTTGTGTTGTGTAAAACAAAAAGTACAACACAATGTGATAATGTGCTAAACCTTTTCTGACATATGTTCAATAGAAAAGAGTAAAAAGACAATACACTGAGTTTTTTTATTTCATCAGCCTCCCTAATTTTTATAAATATAAATATATTATATTATTATATATTTATAAATATATACATGCTTATTCTGAATCAGATTGCCAGCAATACATTTCAAACAAGTTGGGACAGGAGTGACAAAAGACTGGAATGTTCATAAAACACCTGTTTGGAACATTCCACAGGTAAGCAGGTTAACTGGTTGCTCTGTTCCACAAGGTTGTGTCTGACGAATGTGGTTCATTGTTGTCATTCTCAGTTTGTCTTGTTCAAGACAGAAGCTTTTAGTTTGGTAATCTTTTAAATTTTTATTTTATTTTGTGGTGACATGAAGTTCAAGTAAAAGTAGCAAGTAGCGCCCCTTTAAGTATTTCCATTTGATTCCACTGTCAACTCATGCAGCGCGTTTCAGAGGGAAATATTACACTTTTTGCTCCAATTCATTTGCTTGAATTGCTGTGCTAAGTGGCGGCTAAATGTAGTTTTATAATTAGCATAGATATAAGAGTGGTACCATTGAACTCACACCAAGAAAGAGAATAAGTACATTTCCTTGAACTGTTGCTTTAAAGCATCCTCAAACCTTGAAGGACACCCCGTGCCTTTCCTCAGCAGGTGAAGCCGATTTTCCATTTTCACCCTTCAATAAAAACCGGGCAACCACAACACACACAATCCTTGTTTGGGAAATCAATCCCGCCCTTGTCCTGAAGCTATGATCTCTAAACACTAGCTCTGAAAGTATTTACTAAAACAGTGGTGGCTCCTGGCTGCGTGTTTTAACTTGTAATCTGTGCTCAGATTCACAGCTCGCAGCCCAGGAATGTTGGGCTTTTCTGCTTGCTTGGGGTGGTGCTGTGGCTCCCACTGTCAGTCTATCATTATGCCAAAGCTGACACACACACACGCACACACACACACACACACACACACATGCATGCACGTACGCAATCACATGCTCACATAAACGTGTAATGTTCTGAGGTACTGCACTGTACACTTTGGCCTGCAAGATTCAGCACTAAAAACCTTCACAACTCAATATCATGGAATGATGAAAATCATCATTCAAAAAGCTTCGGAAAGTGTTTTGAGCTGAAATAAATTATGGATGACTACGGATGTTGTGCCAACATTCATTCACTGTACTTCCAGAACACACCAGACTGTATTCATCGAAATGTTAGCTGCGCTCCACACATGCCAGAGCACTCCTACACACACACACACACACACACACACTCATACAAACACGTACGCACAGAAGATGCATTAGGATGGTGATCACACCTGTTCTCTGTATCTCAGAAGCTCCAATGATCAATGAGACTATGAGATGAAAAGGAGAGGGGAGAGGATTCTTGTTGCGGTACAGAAAGTGATTCCAATCAATTTGAGGAGAGATACTTGCTGCTCTGCTGAAAATGACTATTACATCCTCGCTTCAAATGACAACTTCTCTCCGGCGCCTGTGAACAAGAGCAGTGGCAAAGAAATGTTTGCGTTGAGAGAGTGTAAATGCACTTATATAAGCCACATCTGCATAATATGTGAGCGTGCGTTTGCACTGACGAGATCGTTCTGACAGACTTTAAAGTTGCTGTGGGCATCAAGCTGACAGGCCAACACTGTGTCTCCTTCACGGACAGGTAACTCACCTTACAGGTCACCGTCCCCGGATATCTCAGAGAGCAGCCTGTACTGTCTCTGTTCTCTGCGTATTATCATCATAACCTGAGAGAACCAGCAAATTGGATGACCTCACATTTATTCACAGACTTGAAGGAGACCCAGTTGTTGTATTATGCATAAGATTTTGAATATTGTAGATTATATTGTATTTCAAAATGCAATTTCTGTTGCTGCTGTTCATACCTCCTTACAAATGCTGAGTTTCAGAGTATGTGGGCTGGTTGGTTTCTTATGTGGCAGGCAGAAACAGTAGAAAGACTGTCGACTGGATTTTAGTTACCTGCAGGAGAAAGTCACTGCCGCAGGTAACTTGCATTATATAGCGATAAAATTTAGCACAGACCACAGAGACAAGTATATAACATAGACCAGTGCCACATACCTCAGCTTTTATAGCATATAGTGTGCAAATAGGCAAGGCAAACTGAAGCAACTTTATTCATGCATTTCATGCATAGAGACAATACACAATGTTTTTGGTTATAGCAAAAACAATTAGCAATAAAAAACAGAATACATTCACTCAAGGTAGAGTAGAATACATAAAAATAAAATACATAAAATAATAATACCAGATAATTCATAGCTACGTGACTGATCCCTTTGTTTCAGTGCAGCGCCATTTTAATATTTCATAGGGACAACAGATGACAAGTAGGCCTGACTTTATCCATTAAAAATGAATAAACTGATAAGATAAACAAATGTGTTTGCAGAAAAACATCGATGTCATAATATCTATTTCTATTCGTTTTTTCTGTGTTTTGTATTACATGCATTGTCATATTTTTCAAAATATATGTTCGGATCCTTTCACATATTCAGGTATTTAATTACAAATATATGTCATATATATTTTTCCATATATGACATTATGAGTTAATGATACACAGCTCTGTGAAAACATATAGTCCTCTTTATGTAAATTAGCATGTTTCTCAGCTCAAGTAGATAAAAACCTTTGTTTTGTGAGTCGTGGAGTGATTTTGTGAGCGATGAACTCTTAACCTCTGCCTTTGGGCTCTTCACAGAGGAACTTCCTGTTGTTTTCTTAGTTGCACAGACTGAAAACTCTGAATGGGTTTGGAAAAGCTCTCTTTTACTCCAAGCCCAGGGCTATGATTATAAAATAACAGATAGCTGAAGGCAATATGAACATACTTCTGAGATAAGAGCTACTTGAACCTGTCCTCTTCAAAGCTAAACATCTAGTACGTCTTAATAAAAGACTAAGTGGACGTCATATGTTTAAGATAATGCTTGGATACAGTTATATAATGTTTAATTCTTTGAATACATCCAAGCTGACTAATCTTAATAGCTTGTTCATTCCAGTTGTTCCATTCAGTAGTGTGGGAGATTTTATGTACCTTGGCAAACACCTTGTTGGCGGCTCAATTTCAGTTTAAACTTCCTCCATTTGTGCAGGTATATTTCCAAGTTCTGAGGGCTCTTAAGTCCACCATGCAAGTACATGTCTCATGAGATTGAGTGACGTCTACTGCTTTTAAGAGGATTTTATTTTGTGAAGCCAGGGAGATGGACCGTGGTGCTAATCTATTCTGACACTGCCATGCTGGTGGCTCTGCTATTCATTCAGGCAAAGCAAACAGAGGAGGGAAGAAGATCATTTTGCTTACTCTGCCCTCATTGTTAAAATCCTCCTCCCCTTCAGGTGTCTGCGTTGATAATTGCCGCTAAACTTTGAGTGTTCAGATCCATATCATTACATTTTGCTCCACTTGCTGCTGAAAATAACTTAAGAATTATAACAGCAGCATGATGTAGTGCTGTAGTCCACCAGCTGAAATTACCTGCTGATAAAACGCTTCAGGCTGGGAGGCTTAAAGAGGGCTTAAAGAGGTATATTTAAATTCCTGTGACTCCATGTTGGTGGGCATTGACGTGGTCTTTGATTTCCCAAGCCGACATGAGGGCTAAAAATCTTTCATATCATCTCAGTCAGTTTTTTTTTTCTTCTCCTTCTCCTTCTTCTTCTTTTTCAACCTCTCCCCTCCTTTTCATCTCATAGTCTCAGACTCTGGATTGATAAGTTCTGGCTAAACACCACCATAGCAAGGAAGCTACCTCTCTCTGTATGTCAGAAATAAGTTTGCATGGAACATCTTTGAAGCCGAAAAATGATTGCCTCGGGCCATCTATTGCCACTCCTACAACAAGAAAATGTTTTGAGCTGGTATATGGTGAGTCACGTCTTCTTCAGAAGATTCTTGCTCGTATTTTTCACACTGAGCCTTTTCATTCGCACTTTTCTCTCCACTCAGACTCTTCAATGCAGATGATTACTGTTGCACTGTGATGACAGGAATCCCATGACATGGCCAGACTTGCAAGCTGCCAATTCGCTGTACTGAAGCTACAGGTGTCTCTGTGGCGTAAACACATGAGAGGCAGAGTGGAGCACAAGGTTGAATGCAGGGAGCGCTTAATGAACCCCGGTTATTATGTACCCTTTAAATCTCTAGCTTTAGGATTAGTCCACTCCCATAAAAACTAACATTTTGGATTTTAAATATAACTGCTGAGCGCCTTGTGAATGAGATATGACTTTACTGTAAAGTCTGTAAATGCTTTTAGTGCTTTTTTAGGGTGGAACATAAAAGAGACAATCCCTGGGATTGTAATTGCTGTTATGATGTATTATCTTCCACATTAGTCTCCCTGACAAGCATCACAACAATCCTATAATTTTATGTTTGAGCCCTGGGATTTTCCAGTTCCTCCATCACATCTTTAGAAGTGCAAGTCATACTATGCGGATCTGGTTAGCTTTTCAGAGCAGGGTGGTGACTGAGTCCTCCAACTTGTCCCGACAACTCGACAGGTTGGGTACTCCTCAATAGAAACACCTCGGCAGCGTCATGTCTCCTACCTGCACCTGCCACAGGCAAGTGCTTCTGCCTCACAAAGGCATAACTTAATGCTGAAGCAGGTCCCAGCCTGCATTCCCCCTCCCCGCATCCTCTTACTCAGCCCTGCCTTGTTGTTCTCGCTGCCTTATTGTCAGACCACAAGGAAGGCAGAAAAAAAAGAGGCTACTTGACCTCCTCTGGTCACTTTCTTTGCCATGAAATTCATATGAGAGAATAGCTTTTATCCTAGAGGAACTGTTGGATCGTTTCCAGCATTAGGAAGCTTTGCCGGAGAATTTGAAATCCTTCTCCCAGCTGATAATACTGTTAACAAGCAGCTCACTATGTGCCTCATATATTAGCATATCCAATTTGTCTTCTGTACTGGCCCTGAGTACGCTCTGATCAGGTGGGGATAGCTTTATTTATAGTTTTATTAGAGGTTGCTTTCATAGATGCCGCAATATTCCTCCACGATGTGACCGCTGCTGTTGCACCTAAATGTCAGATTTCCATAGCTCAGACCACTGGAAAATGAAAGCACTTGAGCAACAGTGAATCAGTGAGACAAAAGTCAAAACATGATCGCTCTGGGCTCATGATAACCCCCTGATGCATGCCCAAACAGATATTATTTTGAATTCCTTCTCCTTTATCTCCATCTTCCTCTGCATCTGCTGCCAATTACATCATCAAACTGCTTCAGTTCCTGTTTCCTCCCTCCGCTGAATGGCTGATCACCCCTCAGTGGCAGTCAAACAGACCCACAAAGGCATAAATTTAGATGCTGCACGTACTAGTGTATGTCTGAATGGATGAAGGGGAGTTATTAATGTCTGGGAGATACAGCAGGCATAAGAGCATTATTCTGCTCCAAAGCGTGGAATGAAATTCATAATTAGGAAGCGTTTAAAGTCTATTCTCTAAAGGAACTGTCTTTAACATGTACAGGTGATGGACAATTAATTAACCGATTAATAATGAGAAATGATCCATGGATTTATTGATTACAGAAATAAATAATCAATCATTTTTCCTAAATAAATTCACACCCTCTATTCATTCCTTTTATTCAGATAAGGTAAGAACTATGCAAATAATTTCTGTAGATACCATATGTACAGGGCAACCAGAAATACACTGACAAAACCCTGAAATATTCTGGTATTCAGATGATGCTATGGTATAATATTTCTCATATAAGTCCAGATGTTCATTTATTGTAGACTTCTCAGGCTCTTTGTAACTCCAGATAACATAAGATTTCAATTATTTATGTTTTATCACTCATTTCATCTCCACCTCTTTGAGAGTCCTTGTATTTTGTTATTTTATTCATCGATCCATCCATTCATCCAGATGGATGGCTGTGACTGCTCTGTGACCATGACTACTATGGCTGTGAATGAGTTTTAAGTTTTCTAACCTTGTCTCAAGTTCCTGCAAAATGAAACAGCTTTAAATTAGTATTAATTTTGATTTCTCCAGTATTATTGCATGTAGTTTTTAACCGTGTACTTTTGTCAGGGATTTAAGTGTCTGCCACAGACACAAATTTCATTATAATCTTATCAAATTTCCATTTTAAATGTGTGCTGTCTTGCAAGCCCAAGTGGGTAAAAAACGGAATAAAAAGTTAAAGTGCAAACATATGGTATACATCCATGTAGAATAAATGCTAGAGTTTGTAGCAATGAAGCAGACTTTTCTATATTATTCCTATTTTTTTCTGTCCAGTGCTTGTAGTCCACCGTCAGACAACTGTAGCCAAATCCCAACCTGAATTCATTCACAGTGTTCGGCCCAGTTGAAGGACTGAGGCTGAATCAATGTATATTCTGAAAAATTCCTTCCTATAATGACTTGCACTGTGTATTTTCACCACTCAGTCTATTACTTTATTGTTTTTTTTTTTCCTGCTCCTGAGTCTACTTTAAATGATGGACAGGGATGTAGGTCGATAAGATGACCACACATTAAAATCTCTGTTCTATTCTTGCTGTGCTACATGGAAAAAAAAAAAAAAAAAAGCAGAGTCATTTGTCATTGATTTTTCCCTACCTCGCCTTCAGATTACTCTTGCTACTCCTCTAATACCTTTAGGAGAGCGTAGAAAAAGTGGGCAGCTACACCTGCGGCTGCCGAACAAGTGTATCACTGTCTGGGTGCGCTGTCCTGGCTTGTCGGGCCCTCTCACCTGGAATGTGCCGATGAGACAATCAGGTGCAATAGGCGCGTGGCGGCTTGCTGCAGGGAGAGATAACCTGCTCTGAGACACTGAGCACAGAGCGACGAAGGGCTGTCTACCCCTAGTCGACACCTCTCTAAAACAACACCAAGACGGAGAGGGCCATGTGACACAGCAAGCGACCACAGCGTCTGGTTTCTAAACAGCTCGTCTCTGCAGGAGTAATATCTGTAGATTCATCGTGTAGGCTTGTTTGACTATCCCAGCATGACTCACTCAAAGGGTGGAGATTTTGCTTAGCCTGAGGGGGAGAAAATTTCATTTCTATCAAGAAAAGGTCATGAGCAATGTTCCAGCTTCACAGGAAATGCATCAACGCACATAATTGGATAACCTATCAGTTTTGGGGGCACAGTGATTGAAGTGACACTATTTGCCAGTGATATTTGGTCAGCTGGATTGGAAGTGAATGAAAAATGCCAAGTACTTCTTGGGCTGCGGAGGACCAAATGTTGTTGTAGTATTAATCTTTTATTAGTATGTGGTCGCAAAACATCTTGCGTTTAAATATGCTGTCACAAGTTGTACGATGCCAGTATTGGATCAAGCTGCTCAAAATCAAATTATCCATCTGATTTCCAGCTAAAGATAACATTGTTACATAGATATTTTTTTTGGCTGGATCACGCTAGGATTTTTCCAAGCATTACAAATAACCACATAACCTCTAAACTGTTTAATTTTGAGAGAGTTGTGAGCTCCCACCCCCCCGCCCTCCACCCCCACTCCCAACCTACACAATTAAACAACTTTTTTTTTGTTACACAAGACATCTCAGCCCTTTGCCACTTGTAAATTTAGATTAATGGCTTGATAACACCAGGTTCTGTATGTATTATCTTGAGGCATTTGTGTAAAGCTGCATGATTTTCCCCGTCTGAAGGGAATATTATTTACCGCTGAAACCCAAGCGAGACGTTTTGAGGAGTAAACGACCCCTCTCAAGTGTTCATTTTTCCAGAATGTGTGTGTTTTTGTTGTCTAGGTTTTCCTTGGTGGCAGTGAACAAAGCGTTCTACTGTGGAGTAGTTTCAGCAATCGCAGACACAGTGTCTGTACAGGGAGTTCCTGTCCCTGGCCCAAACCCACAGACCAACAGCAAAGAAGGACAAGGTCAGCCATTGCCTCTGCTTTCTCTTGGCATCAAGGCAGAGGAGCTTTACCTCACCCTCGAGCTGTATTCCTCCAGGCTTCATGTCTGTGGATTCATTTACAGTGAGACATGAGAAATACCTTTTAAAAAAAACATTGTTACAGGAGCTCTTCATCAAAACCAGTCCAAACAGCATCATTTATTATTGGATTTTTTTTTTAATCAATATTTGGTTTTATTATCAAAAATGGAACCACAACAGTGCACAGACAGGAGAAGTTTGGGAGCACAACAGAAATTAAAACAGAGCTCAAGGGTTGGAGAGGGTGGGCGGCTGCTTCATGGATCAACAGGGGTGTTACAGTGTGATGTATATAGAGACAACGATGAAGCTCTACATGTGATCTCTCTCATAATATCTCATAAACACGACAAAGCCTACCTGAGTTTTTCTAATTTAAACTAATAGCTTTGGGAACTTACTTTCTCTCTGGCTGAGAGTTAAATAAGAAGATCTAAACACTAAATGTGAATCCACCACCAGCAGCTGGTTGCTAAGCTAACCTTAGATGATTGGCTGGTGACAGTAGCTAGTTTTATATTTCATAAAAGTAGTTTGATATATTGACATGTTTCCCATACATGGGAAATATGCTTATTTTCTCTATGTCCGTTGAATACAAAGCAGAAACTAGGAAAAAAAACAACACACCTCTTAGCACATAACTCCCCTCAAACCACAATGTGTTGTTTTTACATGTTAGTCTTTCCACGGATTAAACAAATGAGATATAATGTGTTAATTAGTGAGCTTTAGTGGTGCCTGTGGGCAGATTCTGTTACTTTCAGACAGAGTCAAGCTGGCTGTTTCTCCCTGCTTCCAGTTTTTGATCTGTAGTTTTATATTTGCCATACAGACATGAGAGTGGAATGAATCTTCTTTTGGCACAGACAGCAAATAAACATATTTAACAAAATGTTGACCCATTCCTTTAACTTCAGAGAAATTCAATCGATGAAACATGGTGGAATGCATCAGGCTGCGCCGAGTACAGAAATGAGACTGTGTTGTTTTCGTCGTTGCCTCAATGCCAAACTTGTTTCCTAGCTGATCTTAAATAGAATATATAGTTCCTCTGGTGAAGACGTTTGACTAAAAAAAAACCAAAAAACCCAGAGATTTAAAGGTGTTCCACTAGGAGGATCCATCATGGCAATCTTGGTGACTTACAGGTAAGGTTGTAAGCCGGCTTGTGAAATATTTTACAGTCCATGTTAGTTTAACTCTGCCTGGGTAACCAAAGATCACGAGACAATTATCAGAGGCTGGAATTCCAGGCTGTGCTGCACATGATAAGAGAAGCTCAGCAGTTGTAGGAGATAAAAGCAGAGACACTCACCAATGAAAACACCAGAACTCTTATCAGATTGCGATAGACTTTGTAGATCCTCCCTAATCTGTGTGTGTACTTGCTTTGAAAAAGCTTTCACTGTCGCATTAACTCTCTGCCATATGTGATTCGTCACCATAGTCTATGCTGGAATTCATGCTGTTATTTCTTTTTAAATGAAAGCTTTTATTCATTAAAGAGAATTGATTAACTTTTTTTTTTTTTTTAAATTAGCCTTGTGCTTCAGTGCTGTTCAGAGCAGACAGCCAATTATTATTTCACAACTGAGAACATCTTTTAAATCTGGATGACAGTTGAAATTAATGTTACCAAGTTAAAGGGAAAGCAAGATAAATATCCTAATTCTACTTGTTTTTGAGATGTGACTCACTGGAATAACAAAAGAAGAAAGTCTGCAGTCAGCATGAAGATCACAAGATTTCATAATATATCACTCTTAAATATGTTTAAATGGTGAATCCAATTATAACATACAGCTGGCAGGATATTACACATGATGCAAGGCTTATTTTCTGTGGTATTACTCTGACAGAGAGCTTACACATCCTCCCTGACAACTACGCCAGGCTTGCAGGGGGATGTCTGGCCTTTTGCAATACAACAATCTCCAGTGTCATTTTAGTTCCAGATTACATCCAGTCCTCGCACTGGTATTTGCAAGACAGGCTCTTCACGAGGCTTCAACAGCATGATGTGGAATCTGACCTTTGACTTCATGCTAACACTGACCTCATCAACATGCCGTAGAAACAAACAAATGATCAAAACCAGCAGTGAAATGTCCTTGTGTTAGTACTGCCAGAAATCTAAGCTTGATACTGTAGATTATTCCTTTGTGACACAGATCTCCATTCATAAAAAAAAGGCACAACTGAGGCGTGTTCCTCTGTTACCATGACCATGGGCACAGTCGCTCATTTTCAGTCCCACATGCACTGTTCTGGAGCTGTAAGTACTCACTAGAGCACCTAATGTGTGGTAATCTGCAGCTGAAAATAGTCCCCAATAAACACAGTATTTGCTCCTGTTTCAGTCATGTTTGGGGAAAAGGAACCTTTTTAAAAAATAAAAACTATGTATTTATGATTGGTTTTTGAAGATGCTCTACATTTTTTGGGCTTCAGGCAGAATGGAAGGTTGGAATATATTTTTTGGTTGTGGTCTTTTCATGGAATTTATAATAAATATATAAATTGCTATCCTTTAAAAAAAATAGTTTGATATCTAGGGACATATCCTTATTCTCTTTTTACCAGACGTTAGATGAGAAGATTTAACTTCTAGCCAAGAAATACACATAGCACACTGTAAAGTAACAACATGTAAGTTTTACACTATGATTTTGAACAGAATCAACTAACAAGATATAACATTAATTAGGAAGTTAAACTTCAAACCTTTATTGTCAGTGTATTTTTTACATACAACGAAATTCTTCTCTGCATTTAACCCATCACTAATTGATCACACACATGCAACATGCAGTGAAGCACACAGGAGCAGTGGGCTGTCGTTTCAGGTGCCCAAGCAGCAGTCTGAGGGGGTTAAGTGCTTTGCTCAAGGGCACATCAGTCAGCTAGTGGAGGGGGGGGGGGCTGATTGATCAGTCCACAGAACCAAATCCTGCCAGTCGGGGGGGGGGGGGGGGCAGTTGGAATCAAACCAGCGACCTTTCGTTCACAAGTTGCTTCTCCAACCTCTAGACCACAGCTGCTCCCATGTTGTGAGATGTTGGTGGGTGGATTATTTTTCCACTTTTTCCCTCTGTTTCCGGTCTTTATGCTAAGCTAACAGGATGTAGCTTCGTATTTACCATACAAACATGAGAGTGATATTCATCATCTAACTCCTGGGCCAAGTTCTTTAACCCTAAAGAGGTGATGACATTTGCAATCTTAAACTCAAACAGCAAAAACGAGAACAAAATATCTTAAGTCACTGGTTCTTTAACAAACTTCTGAACCAAAATGAATAACCATACATTAATCGAGCAAAATAACAACTTAAACATACTTTCACTGTGAATTACGAAGCAAAAATTGTAATTCCAAATGTATTGCTTTGCTTAACAAGTCTATGATGTGACACCCTGCTGAGAAAAAAGCACAACAGGCCTGCATTTCATGATAACAATACAATTATAGGAAATTATTGCTCATGGTTGTTGCTTATTTTAAAAAATCATGTCCATGCTAACAGACCCCACTTGGGAGCTCCCTTGTCTACACCACATCCTAGTGAGTAAGAGCAGCCTCAGACGCTGATGTAGTCTGAACCCTGCCTACTTCTCCACACCTACCCCACCGTGTCATCACGGTCAGGGCTACTCGCTGAGCCGTAATTACCTCAGCCTGACACACACAACAAGGGAGATGCCTTCAAGTAAACACAGTCCAGATTCTGGCCCAGCTCACTTCAAAGCTGGAGCATGCTGATAACAAAGCAGACCCCGGAGAGCCCCCCTCACCCCCCCTGAGTTGGAGCTCGCGGGGGGCCGATAGTGCCGGTGGTGTGAGAGAGAAAGGAGGTGTGAAGTGGCCTTTGACAGAACAGCACCTGCTGCGTCTTCACCACCAAGTAGATCCTCGCCATTTGTCTCCACTGACCGGTTAGCTCGGTCCGGGGGATTGGAAGCTGGTGGGGGGGTTCAACCAGGAGGCATGTTGTTAGGGAAGGGTGGTGTTGAGAGAGATGGGGGGATGTTGTTGTGTTTGATCCGACACACCTTCTGTCATCCCAGTGGAACATTCCAGCTGTCTGTGGCAACTAGCACTGCTGTTGTGGGATGATGACGTGTCTGCCCCTACAGGCCCTTGATTCATATCCATTCCTGTGCTCAGTGTCACTGGCATGTCTCATATTGATGCTATCATCAGTGATCTCAAGCCAAAGGATATTTTAGTGTTACTTCGGTCACAAAAGGTCTGAATTAGTGTTAATCTGAACATCATTATCATCATCTCCTAATATCGTCCAAATGCTTCTTGTTGGCTTTAAAGTCACGCCTTATCCCACATCACTTAGTGCCTTGGTTTCTTATCAGCTGTGGTCTTCTCTGTGACTCTTGACACAGCTGGATCAGGTCTCCTGTGATCAGTCCA
Source organism: Scatophagus argus (assembly GCF_020382885.2). NCBI lineage: Eukaryota > Metazoa > Chordata > Actinopteri > Scatophagidae > Scatophagus > Scatophagus argus. The sequence goes on along the minus strand of NC_058505.1, from coordinate 9,269,813 downwards.
CTGGAATGAAAGCATTGGTGCAGACCAGGCAATCTTCGCAAATACTCAAAGGCTGCGGTGAAGGCAGAGGAATGCACCAATGACAGAAGATATTTATGGCAAGGAAGACTGTGACTGCTAGCTTGGAAAGACAAACAATCTATTTCTCTGAGGGGGGACTGTACTATTGATGCAGTGTTTATTGGACTCATAATTGCAAAATGTCACTCTGCACAAGTATTCAGCTGCCTAGTGTGTTATGTTTGTAATCTTAGAGTGCTGAAATATTTCCGACTCTTGAAACACAGGAAAACAGCAATAGTGAGTTCTGTTCAACATAAATAAAAAACTGCATTCCCAGAGGAGTTTTCAGTTCACTGTGGACAGTTTTGTTTAATAGTGTTGTAAACATTATTGTATCTATTCTGTTCCAGTGATCAGAGAAATTTGATTCAGGCTAAAAAATTAGTCATACTGAAACTTTTTTTTTTGTTTGTTTTAATGACTGATAATGTTCTGCCATTTTGGTTATGAGGGTATTTCATGATGCGTATCCTACAGAAGTTACCACACTGGTTTCATTATTTTGTGAGGAGAGCACCAAAATATCCCACTGTGATCACAGTCACTTTGCAGGACTTGTGCAATAATGGAAGTGCTCCGTTTTGGGAAAAGTAGCTCAGAAGAACTTTCCTGGACATTTAAAACAAGGACAGATTTCACACTGAGATCTTTAAATAAAAACGACCATAAAGGATATCCATTAACAGAATAATTTTTCGTGTGATAAACTTTTTCTAACAGGTGGCCCTGGTTCTGACTGCACAAATCCTTGGTTTCTTGGCTCATCAAACTGATAACAGGGAGATAAAACACAACGACTGAACAAGCAGCTCAACTGGAAACTGAATATGCAAATACCATGATACCCATTAAGTTTAGTGGTACATCTGAATGTGGAAATAAGTGGATAGGTGTCACTGCACCCAACGGTTCATCTCCTAGTAACCACAAATATCACAAGAAATCATAAGGGAATCCAACTATGGGAAAAATATCCTCCATCACATTTCATGGCCCATTGCTGTGAAGAGATTTTTCTTTCAACCAAAGCGTCAGGGGAAGCAACTGAAAAGCATCTCTAATAGTGTGGGGTGGAAATTTGAAATATCTGTTTTGCTCTTTTGTTTTTGCTTTTCCAGTTTCAGCCAATTAGAAACGGTACTGATTTGACTGACCATACAACTTATGTTATTAAAAGCAGCAGTTCTCTAACTTAGACCGCACAGAGGGGTTGTAAGGTGCTGAATAACAGGTTACATTATGCAAAAAGAAACGTGTCAACGAAGGAAAATTGCCTAATTTCTTTTGACTTCGTTACTCATTTTCACCTTATCACAAGGAAATTACTGGATAGGTTTACCTCCTCAGGTCTGTGGAAATTATTCAGAAAGGGACTCACATTTTGGTTGATCTAATTTGAGGTTATTACCTGGGAAACACACTTAAAGAGCCAAAAAGGTTGACAACCACTTAAAGAACCGATTTTGCAATAGATCATTTTAACCTCAAAAAAAGCTCCCTTCTGCATGAATTATGACCTTAGTACATGTACAAAACTGTGTTTGCAGACAACAATTTGTCAATCTGTTCCTGGGCCCATGTAATAAAATCCTTTATACAATCATGTGTTTGACAAAGTGATGACTCTCACCTCATCCTTGCTTGTGAATGATTGGGCCTTTTGAGGATCAGTCATATTATTATCACCTGTTCCCATTTAACCTGTTTACCAGTGGAATGTTCCAGACAGGTGTTTTTACGTCACTCCACAACCTTCCCAGTCATTTGTTGGTCCTGTCCCAACCGATATGAGACACGTTGCTGGCATCAAATTCAGAATAATTATATATTTACATAATCCTCAAGGTTGATGAGGTAAAACATTAAATATATTGTATGAATACTGTTTTAAATTGAGTATATGTCAGAAAGGATTACAAATTTATCATATTATGTTTATGTTTTACGCAGTGTGCCAACCTTTTTGGAATCAATGTCATACTGTAATTGAAGCAACAGTCTTGCTCTTGTGAGACAGAATTTTCAATTTTTGCTCTTACAACAATATGAACAAAATACTGGGAGCACCTTTCGATATAACGCAGTCCAAAATAACATAATACACAGCCTCAACCACAGAACTAAGTCAACACAGAAACAACTCATGTAGTCTGAAAAAACACTGAACGTTTTATGTGAGGTAATATTTCCTGCAGAGCTGCTGTATTGCATTGCATAATATCTTACAGGTGTTTCTATTTTCTAATTTGGAAGTTTTACGTCATACAACAGTTGTGATTTGTTACTTGTAGCAGTAAAGAAACAAATTTTCTACATAGGTTTTTCTTTTCAACATCCACTGAGATCCTTGTTGAGCAAATGAGTCCTGCTCATCCCAAGAGAACCTTCTTTGAAAGTTGACGTCCTGTTGAGGCTTGTCAGCAGAATACAATACCCGTAGTCTGAATAATGTGGCCGGGAGCTAGTTTATTCAAGCACCTTTTGTTTGCACTCCATACTCACCTTTTCCCTTGACTGATGATCAGATAACCACCAGACAGAGAGGGGAAAAAAAATCCGAACTATTGCTAAAGATGCCCTGGCTGCCACTGGCTCTTTGTAGAATGTGTCTCAGTGGATACTGTGGACTGATTTCATACTCTGTCATGGTTTGGACCTAACGTATCCATCCAAGAAATCCCCAAAAATTCCTCAAAGCAACGTATTTGAGTTTAAATGTGTTGTGGATGGTGCCTAATACCACTCGGAGGCCCAATGTCATGCCAAACTACAGGGCGAGCCTTTCTCAAGCCCTCAGAGTATTCTGTTTCACTATTTACCCATAAGTTAAGAGAGGTCATGCAGTAATGTGTCGGTCCCCGGACAGCTGCTCTTTGATGTCGGTACCTGGGACTATACAGTGATACACATATATCTATGACAAGCTCACATTTAGATCCAATTTTTTACATTAACGGAAAACTTCAACATTAGATGTAAAGTTAGATGAGAGGATTTATGCTGCTTTCAAGTCTGTCCGTTAAATACAAGACAGCCAGTTAGTTTAGCTTAGCATAAAGACGAGAAACAGGGAGAAAGTGATATGACCTTGCTCTGTCCAAAGCTTGAAAAATCTTCTTACCGGCAACTCTAAAGCACAGTAATTGACCTGTTGCATCTTGTTTCTTCAATCTGTACAGAAATCAAAGTATGGAAGCAACAAGTTGTGGTTACAGGGTGTCAGTGTTTCTTGGCCAGGGTGCAGTGACTTCCTGGCATCACAGCACAAACTACAGGAAGTGATTGCACCCAAGTAAAAAATAGTTCCCGACATAACCCCCAAGATACACGCATTCACTGAACATTACATCACAACACACTGAACAATTGTTTTTAAACTTTGTACAGAGCTAGGCTAGCTGTTTTCCCCTGTTTCAAGTCTGGCTGTAGACTTATATACCTTATGTACCCTGACAATGGTGGAAATCTTCTCATTTGACTTTTGGCAAGAAAGCAAATAAGCATAGTTTCCAACATGTCGAAGCAGTCCTTTAAAAAAAAGCCACAAAAAGCCACATTAGAAACATTCAGTAGTCCTGCTCCTTCTGTCTTCCGTTCATTTGACAAGAACTTGTCTTAAACAACGGACATGCTGCCTCTGCTGAGCATAGAGCATTCCTGTTGGTTCTGCTGCCTCGTTAGAGATTCTGAGAGTGAAATCAATCACTGATAATTGCTTTTACCTCACGTCACCTCATCAGCAGACGTCATAAAAAATTGCCCAGTAACATTGTCTATATTCAGAGTATATAATGGATTGAAAAAAAAAAACCAAAACTTTAGGATTCACAGTGCTTTGCACAACAGATAAACACACTGAGGAGATTAATTGTAATAAATGACCTGGGATACAGCTATACAATTAGAAAGTAAATCCCATTTTCATGATGATTATTTAAAGGTTCAGTGTGTTTGGTTTTGTAATTTCTAATCCTTATCATGATGTGAAATGACGCAGCCACAGTTGCATTTGGGCCCAAACAGCTTTTCAGTATGCAACTGGCATAGACCCACCCCATTGTTAATTTGTTGCTCATAGCAGAACTGATTGTGAAATAATATAATCACATCTAAAAGTGGAGATCCAGGATGTGGTGCTTCTGCCCAGCCTCTGGCACACACAAGCTGGATCGAGTTACCTTAAAGATCCTGGAGGACAATCAACCATGTGTGCTGTATTTAAAGTAAACGTTTACCAGCTCTGCTTATTTAAAGGTTCTGAAGCTTTCTATGACACTAAATTCCCATTACTCTGTTACATCTCTGTCATTAACTTATAGTGCGGACTTTTATTTCCAATTTGGTAAAAGACAAAGAAACTATCGGGGCCTAAGATTCATTATTGTAACCAGTTACTGACAGGTTCTCATTTGTGTGAACACAGACAGTATATGGAAAGCTCCAGTGGGATCAATTTGCTTGTAACTTCTGACGCCTGTCAAAACATTCTCTGAAAGAGGCAAACCAAGTTTTGTGTTGTCTTACTAAATGAGGGAAATATTAATATTTAATGTTTTTGAAAACGCGGCTGCTCAAAATAAATCAAAACCTCCTTCTTGCTGTGAATACAAAGTGATAAATACCTCCACATGATGATAAATAACACTGATAAGTAGAGCAGGTGGTTCACAAATAACGGGGAAATGGTGGTTTGGTTCTTCAGTAAAAAAAAATGTCTTAGCTTGAGCAGCCAAAAGAGTTAACCTTGAATTTTTTTTTAATATAACATAAACTTCTGAACTTTTGAAAAGTTGACTTTTCCCTGTTGACACTGCACTACAGACCCAGTCTTTTCAAGTTTATACACTTTGGAGAGCTCTTTGAAAAGATGCATTTTCTGTGGTTGCAAATGCTAACATCGAGGATAAAAGACTTTTAATCTGCTCTAGTCTTTTAATCTTTTGGTGTGTGGATGACCCTGGTTTTTCCTAATTTTTTCTTCTGCAGGTAAAAAAATGCTCCAGAACAGCTACTAAATGGGTCTTTTGGTAGGATTTTATTCTGTTTCCAAAAGCAAAGAATAAACTTTCAACCTTTCAAATCAATTGACATTTCACTCAAAACCACAAATGTGGCACTCATGGGGGCACTAGAGGAAAATCATCATGTATAAATTGAGCTATTTCATTGGACAAATGAAAATCTGGATCTGCTTGTGGCTATAGAGAAAAATTTAGATGAAATCACCAGAATTAATTGTGAATGTCCATTCAGTAGTTTTTGAGATATTGTATCTAGACCTAAACTGGTGATCCCACAGACAGGCAGACATTTTCTTGAGCCAGCCTGGCTAAAATGTAAACTCACGTGCACTGTCTTAAGATGTTTGGCTCATTAGAACAGTATAAAAATCATATCATCATGATTTGGCCCAGGGGAGGGCAAGTATGAAATAAGGAGTGGTCCAAAAATCAAATCCTGAGGAACTCCATATGTGATATTCACTACAGAGAAAGATGAGCTTCCACTGGTGCAATAGTTTGAAGTTTCTCTTTCAGCGGAGGGAAATGAATCAGTCAAGTGTGTGGCAGGTAATACCACCCAGTGCTTACGGCGTTCAGTTTTAAATTGGATGATCAACGGTGTCAAAGGCAGCTCTGAGGTCTAAAAGGATTAAAAATGAGCAATTTGCTGTAGCCGCTTTTCAAAGCATGACATCATCATTATTCAAATTAAAAGCAGTTCTCCCACCTCAGTGTGACAGCGGCTTCACATCAAACTACCGAGTCTCCTCCAACATTTGACAACCATTCTGAGGTCTTTGACAGCATATTATTTCATAACTGTGATTTCTTTCCAGTATCAGCTTGTCCTGAAAATTCAGTGGAGAGGGCCCTGTGAAAACATTATTTGCCTGGATGAACTTTATTCCCATGGTGGAAAGGGACACAAGATGTGACTCTAGAGAGCTGCATGGTGAAGGAGATAAAATACAAATCAGATCAGATCAGATCAAAATTCCTTTATTTATCCCCGAGGGGAAATTCTTTAATGACGCAAACAAACAAATGAACAGTCATCTGTGTCTTCAGCAGCAAATCATATGCTAATGGTTTTGAGGGAAAAAGACTTCTAAAATGTAAATTTAAGTGATCACAATTTCATAAGAAAAGATAAAGATAACAGTCTCAAATTTAGAAATGCTTCAAAATATCTTCCTCAAAGTTTTATCAGTTAACACTTTACTTAAACCTTCCATATAATGAACAGAAAAGCAGTGTGAACACTAAATTGTTTATAACACACTAAAGTGTAGTTATAACCAGTTCTCTGTGACTGGAGTACAAACGAAGTAAAGGAATAATCACACAACAAAACATTGTGCTGTTGTCATATTTAATAAACATGAAGACATCCATGCAATATATGTTGCAGTGTAAAACACTGATTATGTTTCCAAACATGTGCAACTACAATCATATAAAACTATTCTGAAAACTGTTTAACACTCTTCCTGAGCTTCAAGGTTCATTCTTGGCTTTGGAAATAGTATCATAGCTTGACGAAAACTCAAGGCCTTCACTGGTGGCTGGGCTTTACTTAGTTATCATGGTAGTGTATAAGCATATGTGCAAAAAGAAATATTGTATGAAAAGTAAATCTGAATGAAAATTGAATAAAATATGATGAATGAATGTAATACAGGCATCATATTAAGTGTCATATAAATACGAAGACATAATAACTGCACTAGCCTGTATTGTCAAACATTCATTATGAAGTTACTTTCTGAAACGTTTTTACCATTAAAAAAAAAAAATCTATTCCATTATACTTCTGTGAAAATTTCCGTGGGAAACTAGACAGCTGAAGAGAGCTAGCTGGGATAACAACAGCTAAACTTAACTAAAACTCAATTTAGACTCCTTACTGATTTTTTTCAACTAGCTATGATTGATTTTGATGATCTTGATAATTCGGTTTGTCATTCCTCTTAACAAAATGAGGCAACTGCCAGTGAAAGCTCAGATCATGAGTGAGAAAATAAAAAACCAACTAAACTCATGCTAAAGCTAACTAGCTTAGTGATGCTGCTATAATTGCCATTTCCTCTTAAGCTTCCTCTGAAATTCATGTCATTTGCCCTGGTGAAATTGTCTTTAAATCAGATATTAAAAGGTGTATACTTGTAGTTTGTGTTGATTTCTGTATAATAGTATACAGAAAATCCTACATTTAATTACTATGACCTTTGAACTTTGTCACCTTCACTATAGTGCAGGACAGTGGAATTCATTAATGCGCTTTGAAAACTGTCCTTATCTTTGTTAATGTGCCATAGTGTGAGCATTACATTCTGCTAATAAACTCTAAGTAGGAGGCTTAAATTAAAATGGAACCGTTTTATTATTTAAGCCGTGATAATTGTTAGAGAGTGAAAACTTATATAAGAAGGACAACTCTCAATCTGTCAAATCATCCGTGGCCACAAAGGACCAAGTTGTTTACAGAGACGATGTTTTACAGCTGTGATCATGGGGTTTAGTGAGTTGAACATTAAGGAGGAAACACAATCAAGTAAATATGATCACAGGATCTTTTGACTGCTGACCTCTGCCCAGTATGAAGGGAACAAAAAGAGAGCACAGAGCTATTGATTAAGACAACACAGACTCGTCTGTCTTTGCTGGACTCTTCACTTCAGTTCTCATAATGGCACACATAACAGAAATCATTTCTGACCTACATGCAGGGTCATGCGTGTGCAGCCTGCCACTCATCAAACAGGCGATGAGCGTCTAATTTATTTATCTTTTTTTTGTTTGTTCGTTTTTTACTAAAATGCAATTTCTATAAAGTCTTTCAACAGCAGTTTTTGCCCCCTTACATTAACCCTTACTTTAATGTGATAAATATATAAGACTAGAAGACACAGCAGAGCTTCAAAAGAATTCATCTTCCCTGGTGATTAAATTATGCTCGCTCGATCTGCATGAATCCAATTTATCAACAAATAGAGTGCAGATGCAAAAGACGCTACACAATTAGTGGCAAACAGTATTATCAAGAGAATAAGCACCTCCGGCTGAAAAGCAGAGCCTTTCTAAGTAGCTACCCAGTCACTTGAAGGGACGACTGAAATGAAAGAGAAGAGTTTTTAACAAGATGCGGGAGCTCAATAAATAGACAAATGTTCCTCCAGGCGGTCAGAGTAAAGGAGAATACACAATAATCTCCTTTCTGATATGGAGGGGTTAGAAAGGATAGCTGAGGATCACTTCCCGGCTAGGACAATCAGCCCTCAGTGGACACCCTTAACTTTATTTGTTCCACTTGATGGTCATAAAGGAACCACGCTCCCTGATTCACCATAAAGTCAGCAGGTTTCTGAGAGCTGTTCCCTGCTTTACATCTAACACAGTACTGCTCTGAGTTTTTATGCCCCCCCAAGCACATATATGTGCAGAGTGAGGGCATTTATTTTACATGTGATATAATGTATGTGATAAGTGTTATGAGTTCAGGCTTAATAGGCCCAACAGTGTAAAATCAAAAGGATGGGCTGGGAAATTATGACAGCTGAAGTAAAGATGGTGGCAATGATCCTGTTTTATCTGCAAATGAACTGCAACAATTTATTGACTAATCAAATAACTCAAAGACAGACAGACTTGCACCTACTTTGATATATTTTGATAATTGATTCATCAGTTTAGTCACTTTTCAAGCAAAATTATCAATCAGTTTCTGGTTCCAGCCTCTCGCTTGGGAGGATTTGATGCTTTTCGTTTTCATATGTTGAAGTTAACTAAAACTCTTTTGGACTTGGGTGATTTGATCAAATAAGCAATTTAAAAACATTACCTTAGAAATGAGGAAAATTGTTATCTGCATTTTGTTTTTGCGATTTTCTTTCATTTTATAGACAAAGCCTAGTCAATTAATTGAGAAAATAATCAGCCACTAAAAACAATAGTGAAATTAATTGTTAGTTGCAGCCCTAATTTCCACTGAATATGACAAATGACTTAATCAAGTCCTTCGACATGTTCTCTCTTGTCGACTTTTGGGAAAGAACAAATCAAATTTAAACTTATCCTCTCAATATTTCACTGCCAAATGAAATGAATAGACAGCTTAAGTAAAGCAGGCTGTGGCAAAATCATACTGTATTTGCACTGAAAATGATAAATGACTTAATTCGGGCCTCAGATATGTTCACTCTAGTTGACTCTTAGGAACAAGCAAATCAGATTTAATCGTACTGTATCTTCACAATATTTCAGCACAGAGATTCTTCTTGTTCATCTAATTGCAAAAACACCCACGAGCTACATACCTGCATTTGGCGTCTATGGGATTTGTGACTTACACAACAGTGTGACTATTAACGGTCTCCACACCTAACAAATATTTGATCTCACATTCTTTAACACATCCTCTAATAGCCATATGCTTTAAAACAAATGGGTTCCTGCTCCTTCTCCTCCTCTTCCCCTCCCACTTTCATCACAATTGCTAAATCAAATATTCATGTTGGAGGGGGAAGCATTTAACATGTAGCTGTTATCTGAAAAATCAGCCATGCAGTTAATTGTTGTTGTAAAAGGGGAAATCTTGCAAGATTATGAAGCTAATTGGCATTATGCATTCATTGTTTTGTTTTTTTCCCCCCTCTCTGACAGCAGTATGATAGAGTGCTGCCTATGGAAAGAAGGATATCGGATTCTCCAAAGAACAGCGAGCACAACAGCCTCACTGTCTCAGCCGTATTTAGAGTGGCCTCATGATGGCACTTTCCTTTTATGAGGCAAATGATCTGAATAACAGGGCCTGCTGGTTGTGATGTTTCCACATTAGGTCATGGCAAAGGTTTGGTATCAGTGGACTTGTTGCTGTGGGTTTGTATCCTTACACCTGCTTTTCAGCAAGGTTGCTGAAGAGCCCCGAAGCCACCTGGCCCAATCCAAAGTGCTGCGGCCAGCACCTGGAATAGCTTGATGATGACTCACAGCGAGGAAAATCTACCTACAGGGGAGTTCAACCCGGTTGCAGAGAGAAAAACAAGTGTCTATTTGTCAGATCACATCTTTCAGGTCAGCAGCTTTTGGGCATTGGGGCAAATGGGAACACACTGTGGGGTTTGTTAGAAAGAGTTCAACTTTGACTGTAACCCCCTTGAGGCTTTGGGCTTTTTGAGCTCTCATCTCTATCTGCTGCAAGAAGACAGCATATGTTAGCAGACAACAAAATGTAGCCTCAGGAAGTCTATTTAATCCTTGATGGCAAGCATCCCAGAAATTCAAGGAGGTTGTCAAAGCAAATGCAAATTCGAGCTTTTTGTGAAAACATATTAAAATCTAGATATCTGAGCACCCTGTGCCCCTGTAGTGATTGTTATGATTGAGCAGGAAGTTTAAAAGAAAAAAAATATTTCCCCAAGTCGATTACATGAGTTTCAAAATTAAGAGCGCTTTTCCAAAGAGAATGACGCCCTTGCATTTAAACTTTACACATACTTGGGTAAAGACAGCGTCATGGGCCCTCAAAGGGTATAACAAGTGAGTGCAGATCAATATAGCTAGTATGTGTTAAATTTCAAGATTGTTTGATGTCTGGACAGGTTCACAGGGAACAGGTTCAGGCCTGATTCAGAGCTGAGTCAACTCTCTTCTCATTTTTACATCTCCATAACATGAGATGGTGCAAGCTGGATTAAATATCATTTACTGTTTGTGCAAGTTATTTCCATTTGAAGCGTGTGACAGTCAGCGAGTCCCGCTGTGGGAGCTGCTCATGAACTTCACAGATGAAAAAGCAACTTGAAAGATGGCAGAGATTATACAAAATGTCATGAAACTTTATTTTTAAAAGTGTCATGAGAATATGAAAATATCAAAATAGTTCAGCATCACAGCTTTCACTGTTAATATACAATCATCTCAGTCACTCTTACATTCAATATATAAAAATATAAAAGGAAACATACATGTTATTGCCAAGTAAACTGAGGCACTTGAGAAATTTTGTTTTGCTATTTGAGTGCTGGCAAACTGTTTCTAATGGCTGTGCAAAAGTTATAATAATTTCACCCTAAAAACTAAGTTTGCACTTGTTCCCTAAGTAACAATGGCTTCAGCATTCCTCTGGTTGTGTTCATACTGTCATTTGTAATGCGCCTTTTGGTATCGTTTGTGTGGTTCATATAAAAGAAAAAAAGGGAAGGACTGCCCAACAGCCATTGAGAGACATTGGTACAAACACTGCAGATAACATTGTGAAGGCATATAAAACATTCTAGACATGCAGAAAAGTGCATGAATAGCACAGGTAGGTGAGTACATGGCATGACAAAGCTCGACACTGTTTGCAATCACAGAAACACTGCTTGAAACAAGAAGCATGTGAGCACAGAGCTATTTCTCGCTCTGAAATGAAATCGACCGCTTGTAGGAAAAAAAAACAAACAAACAAAAAAAAAAGTCTTGGGAACAAACCCCCCTCGATGTGATTCCCTGACAGTTCTCCTGGTGTTTGGAAAAATGAAGACGTAACAGAGGGGGGGTTTTTTTCTTTCTTTCTTTCTTTCTTTTCTGCTGGTGGAAAAGTATCCCAGTTCAGTGTGCTACACAACAACCAGATTCCTCATGTTTGTGCAGAAGAGACATCCTGGAGAAGGTTTTGGAGCAGTTCTTACACTGGTATTTTTTCACATCCGAATGGGTCTGTAGGTGAGCCCTGAGATTGGACCTGTCTGCAAAAGCCCTGTTGCAGTGGGGGCACGAGAATGGCTTCTCTCCTGTCAGGGGAAAAACGAGAAAGAAGACATTGTCAAAGACATATCCGAATAGAAATGGTGTTACAGAGGCATGTTATTTTTGGCTGGTTTAAAACAGTGTTTTAAAGAAAGCCATTCTGCTGAGCAGATTCTGTTTCTGGTTGATTATAAACATGACATTTGTCAGAGGTAGAAATATTTTACTTTTCATCACACCATCAGAAGCTACCCCACAGGAAGTAGTAACATTGCGAGTTCATATTTTTCACAACATCAGCCTGAGTAGATCACTGATGTGAGCCGTGTAACAGGCTGTACTGTGGCTGTAAAGGCTGTTAAATCGTGAACTATAGGTTAAACACAATTAGTCTGCGCCTGCAAAAGCCCACAACAACCACTGAGCCCGTGAAGGCCCTCGTGCTATCCCCCATTCACTGACCGGTGTGCGTCCTGATGTGTCCTTGGAGTAGCCACGGTCTGGAGAAAGCCTTCCCGCATATTTTGCAAACACAAGGCAAAGTATGAGTCCTGATGTGCATTTTAAGAGCTCCCAGGCTCACGTACTCCTTCTCGCAGTATTTACAACTGAAGGATTTCCTCGTTTGGGCGTCGCAGTGCAGCTGTTTATGCTTGAGCAGTCCAGAGTACGTGGAGTAGGACTTGCTACACAAACTACATTGGAATTTCTCTGCTTCCACCCCGTGAGGGTCTGTCAGCTTAGGCAGCATCTGCTCGTCTTCATCACTCCTCGGGCTTTCAGAGCCGCTGTGGTCTTTGGAGGAAGTGTCGGAGAGCGATGAGGGGTATCCAGAGATGGGGGACAGGTCACTGGGGAGCGGGGACAGCGGCAAGTTGCTGGTAGTCCACACAGTGATGGGGCTGTACGCTGCCGGGCTCAGGATCTCCGGCTGGGGGATTACGGGCAGGGGGAGGCCCCTGTAGATGTGCGGCGTGAAGAACACTGAAAATGAAGAAAGTGAAATAAAATGAATGAACACATGTTGCCTGTCATCGCTTGGGTGAGGAGCGCAAATATACAAAAGCAAACGGAAAGTTGCGAAGTGAAAACGCGACCCGCATGTTAGAAACTTAACTTTGTAAAAGTTTGCAAACAGGTCCTTTACTCTAAAAACTTTACCTGTTGGGCTCTCCAGCTCACTATAATTTGGCTTCTTTGCGGAGTTTATGTGTTTCTTGACCAGAAAAGAACGTGGCATCTTGGAAACCAAGAGTACAACTTTTGGCAAACTTTTTTTTCCCCTCTCTCTTGGAAAATATAGCGGTGAGCGTCAGTTTACTGCGTGAAGACGGAAATCCTTATTGCTTCAGTCCAGTGGAGTGTCATGGTGCGGCGCTGCGCTCTTGGAAACAGTGCAGTGGGTAGCTGTAAAGAGCTGTAAATACTCCCTATCAGGTGCATGGGAGGAGCCAGCCACCGCCATCTACATAAACTGGGAGCTCAAACCAATTAAAAGTCGCTTGAACCACAGAGCCCTAAAAATGCGCTCTTAGCCTATAGGAGCCCCCCTCCTCCCACACCCCAGCCCCTCTGGGTTAGTGCTATTTACTCCGGTTAGACAGGTGCCTTTCTGCTGCACTTGTGTGTGTTTCCAGGATGCAAGTGTATATGATTGGCATTACCCTGGAAGAGCAGAGTGAATCACCAAAACTAAAAGCAACCAAAGAATGCACATCATTTTTGAAATATTCCTGCAACTACAATGACATTATTAGGGAGCGAAGTGCAGAGAGAAGAAAAAGAATAAGAGCTACAGGGTGAGATAGACAGGATTGCTTAAAATGCCATTGCTAATGCAATCACGGCACAGAGTGTGCACAGTGCGCTGATGATTGTTGTGCTACAAACCAACCTCTGGGGACTTGATTATCCTGTATAGGTGGCATATTTGAATTGGAGAATAGTCCCATCAACACCAGCACTTCTAATCATAATGACTCCACTGAAGGCTTATCGTCTGGGCTGTATGTATGCACATTCTCCATATGTCTAAAACTGTTGAACTGACAAGTTAATGACTCCATGATCTGAATACTGGACCAACCAAACTGCATGCTGCCATCCACATCTTCTCATTCTGTGTCTTTGCCAAAGGAGTGGAGAGAGCCACACATTTCCTTGCCAATAATGCAATAAGGCATTCCTCCTTGAAATGTAAATTTAAGTGTAGTTCCCTCTCAAGGTCAGACGTGACACCATAATCAAATTTATCCATGCTGCTGCTGAGTTGGACAATGAGGGGCAAACTTAGCAGTCTACGCCCCCTTGTGTTCAACTCAGTTCTTCTGAGAGGGGCATGAGCTGAACATCTGAACGTGACAAGGCAGAGGAACACTCAAAGGCAAAGGCTTAGCAATGGTGATACCAAAAAGCAGCTCCTGCAGCGGTTTGATTGGCTAGGTCAGCAGATATGAAAAGCTCCTTATGTCTGGGGCAAGCCTTAAGTTAATTGTGAACAGCTTATCTTATCTAGAAAACATAATTGCAGATCAAGAATAGTTTCCCTTTGTGCCTGCTTGGATTATAAAGGGAAGGGAAGGTTATCTGTGCATAATAACTCTGCTGTCACACATTCAGAGCTCTGTATGGCAACTAGGACGGACGAGGAATGGTGGTGATACAGCAGAAAACACTGTGCATCATAAAAAAAAGATAATGCCTTGAAATCAATATTGTCCACCAACCTTAAACCAAGAGGAGCACACCATGCATAGACAGGTGTAAAATGTCTTCCTGCTGTTTTCATGCTTCAGTTCTGAATGCTGCATTCAGAGTATGTGGATACGGTGCCAGTGAAGGGGTGGGTGGGTGGTGGTGGTGGTGGGGGATGATCTGCCGAGTCAAATCATAACACTGACTCTGAAAAGCAGAGGTTGTAGTTTATGAGCTCAAAAATTAATTAACGGAGAAGCAGCTGTGTATCCTTGGTCCTGCATTGTGTCACAACAGGATAGTATAACAGCGGCAGAAATATGCTCAGTGAAGACTAGAACATGCTTGGGATTTCTGGTCAAGCGCAGGTAAAAAGATAACATTTTTCTTTAAAGGCGGCAGCAGGTGTCTGTCAGTCTACAAGACAGTAAGTGCATCACTGTCATTCTTTTGTGTTCTAGTGGTGTGGCTGAGTTTTCATCTGCTACATGGTGTTTTGTTGGATTCAAACCTGAATTTTGTCCGTCATCTGCCATCTTCTTTTAAAAGACATCTTTGGTAACCGGTAACTGGCAACATCCCAATTACGGTACTCACTGATGAACAACTGGAATCAGCATTTAATTCCTACATATATTTGCCTTTATTCTTTGTTTTACCTTTCCATCCCTCATTTCTTTTTTTTACTTTACATAATCCTGCTTATCTTGTCTTTTTCAGGAGCAGCCTTTGTATATGCTGCCTACCTCCATAGCACAAGCTTTTGTTTACTTATAATCCACACATACAGTATATGACTGTATGTTGGTGTGCCCGTATATACTTATGTGGACGTCGTGGTGTGCATACTGTATCTTTTATTATTATCATAATTTTAATAGCTGTATTTTAACACGCAAACAATAAATATATAAAAGTGTGTGTTCAGGAGGTCTAGTTGGTTAGAAGATGTTTGGGGCGGTACAGTGGTGCAGTGGTTAGCACTGTCGCCTCATAGCAAGAGGGTTCCAGGTTCGAATCCCGGTCTGGGCCCTTCTATGTGGAGTTGTACCTGGATTTTCTCCAGGTACTCCGGCTTCCTCTCACAGTCCCCAAAACATGCACATTAGGTTAACTGGCTACTCTACATTGCCCCTAGGTGTGTGTGTGGTTGTCTGTCTTTGTGTGTCTGCAATTGATTGACCTGACCAGTCCAGGGTGTACCCCGCCTCTCGCCCGTAGTCAGCTGAGATAGGCTCCAGCTTCCCCGTGACCCTGACGGATAAGCGGTATAGAAAATGGATGGATGGATGATATCACATTTTGATTCAAATGTTCTTCTTCGTGATTGGTGCATGGGAGTATATGACGCCACCTATTTCCAACTGAGTCATAAAAGCTCAGAAACATTTCCTGTGAAACAACCAAAACTGACGGATGATTTTCTTTGAAACATTGCTCATCGTGAGAAGCTGATATGAATAAGGATTCACTGGTGTATTCTTTTTCTTTCTTGATTTAGACATCCAATTCAAGCTTTGTGCAGGTTCCTCTTTTTCAGTCATTGAAAATCTTTATATCTCCTTGAATAGAACGATTGCTCAGCCACTGAGTCAGCAGCCCAATTACAATCTGTGCCAATCGGATCTGGACATCCTGAGCAGGCAGAGGGAGGTCAATCTGGTTAAATGAAAAGTAAGGTTAACTGTAGCACTCTGGTGAGACCTGAAGACTGTACAAGAGCCATAATCTGGATGTGAATTATCTTTGATTGCTAAAGGATCACAGTTAAGCCATTAGGGAGGACTGGATAGAAAGGCCTCACAATGGTAGAAACTCAGAGGTTTCTGTTATACAGTGATGTGTGACTGAGGGTCAGCAGACAAACCAAGCACAACTGTAGGCTTCAGGAACAACAGTATGCTGGTCCAGAGCTTCTGGTTTTAACCTTCAGTTGACCTTTAAGAATCATAGACTTGTTGCGTGTTGGTTGTCACTGTGAAATTTTCACTTGTTCCTCACTTTATGGCTGCTCAGGGTCGTAGGCAACATGACACGTCAGGAGAGTCAACTTGCATCACGCCACAACAACGGTGGTCTTCAGCTGGCATGATTACAGCATAGAAAATGAGGTGCACCTGGTCAACCCCGTGCAGCTGCTCACGCAAAGGCCTTGGGGAAAGAGTCCAAATACTAGTGAGTGCCTGAACACGTACATATGTAAAGTGTGTGTATGTGTGTGAGGAGATGTAAATGTGTGTTCATTGACAACACCTACTGATTCATGAGAGTCAGACAGAAAAATGATTAGATTTGTGTGTTCAGTGGTCAAATTTCATGGTAACTACGCCCTCACAAAACACAAATTTGGTCATAACCCAAGAATTCATACACATATTACGATGAAGCTTCAGAAAATGTCTAATAGACTACAATTATGACATTTTATGCCCCAAGGATCAAAGTTCACCTTCACTGTGACATCACAATGTCGCAGAAAAACACTTTTCTGGCCATGATTCAGCACCATAACTCAGAAACAGTTGGAGAGATTGTGAGCATATTTCACATTTGGTCAGATACTGAATTGGTGATGCTAATCTTGGGTGCTCATCTTGAAACTGTGCTGATTGTATAGATCTCCTGTGGTGCTCTGCTGAAGATTTGTCAGAAAATGCAGCTTCTTTACAGCATTTGACGGATTGTCTACTGTCATGGCTACAGCCTTGTGTCGCATCAGAATCAGCTTTATTGACAGCGCAAGTGAACACACAGAAGGAATTTAATTGTGTTTTTTTTGTTTCTCTTGATGAACTTACACACTAATAGACACACATAATGGCACAGTCCATCCCAAGCTCATTGGTTTTCCTGATATTGAGCTTGAGGGGATTGTTGCACCGTGTGGTGAAGCTCTTTATCAGTCTGCTGTACTCCTGTAAAAATAAAAACAGTCTTTAAATGAAGACGATAGGTGACGTGCAAATTCAGCCTATGGATAACTTCCACTTTGCCTAAAAGGAATGCAGTTCCTTTTGTTTAAATTCCTTCAAAGTCTTCACTCCATATGGGTCTGGATAGACTCAGATGTAAACTGCAACTTCACTGCTGGTAACTCGAGTTCCTTCTTCTTATAAATAGTTCAGGTAAGTTGCAGCTCACATAAAGTCCCATACTGTATGGGCCATGCGTTGAAATAAATCAGATGTTCTTTTTTTTTTCTTTTGTCTTTTGCCGCATATCTCATCAGTAAGAGGGCAAATCTTGGTATGGATCCCTGGTGGAATGACACACACACACACACACACACACACACAGGACCGCAGTGCACGCAACTGTAATTGGCAGAAAAGGGAAAAAACGGTTTGTGAGAGGTTTGTGTGTCTTTAACACGAGTGCGATGCTGGAATGAGCAGCATACGTCCCCAGAAACAGTAAAAAAAAAAAAAGAAAGAAAGTAGAATCATGTAATATTTATGCATCAAGAGTTGCGCTGGAGCCTCGGGTAAACGAAGTCGATTGACGCGCGCGTTGGACCAGCCGCATGTGATTTCCAGCTTCAGTCATTTTGGCAGCACGATGCGAGGAAGAGACGGACGCGGAGCTGTGAAACTGGACCCTCTGCCAGAGATGTCGACGGAGAGGAATCCCTGAAACCGCCGCTGACCAGGAAATATGGACAAATCTTATTTTCTGTGCGAGAGCGGGCTGTTTTTCTGTCGGTTTTTGCACATCGCTACAGAGTAGTGGACCAGGATGCCGTGTGGGCGATGCTGCCACAAGGGATGCATTGTGATTTCGCAGAGATGTTTTAGCAACCGTTGCATAAATTAAAATAAGAAAAGCAGTCACAGGGTGGGATTGGAGTCCAAAGGGATCTAATAAGACATCACCACCTGTTACAAGAAAATCAGGTAAGCATCACAGACCTTTTTGTGTGTGTGTCGCTTTTACATTTACAGTGCCTCATAATAATACAGCATGACGAACGTAGGTAGTTAATTATGCCAAACATGCGTTAAACGAAACATTAATCCGTTTACAGTGCACTTTTTGAGATGTGATTTGCCTCAATGCTGCGCACCAAGATTTATGTTCCAATCAGCCATATGTTCCAACGGATAATAAGGCATCACATCCTCTGATAGTCAAATGTGTGTTTGATGCACTGAGCCGAACAGTTCACTTATGATCACGGGCCTCGGGATTAAATACTGTTTCATTATTGTGTGATTTGCAAGGAGGGGTATGTGGGCTTGTAGAGTCCTTTACATCGCCTCAGTGCAGGTTCACAAGCAGCACCCGCAGTTCCCTCAGCCAGTGCAGTGGCAGCAGACCTCTTTTCATCCGCTGCCATTCAGCAGCCTCAAAGTAGCTCCTCTCTTTGCACTGGATGCCAGTAATCTTTAACATACCTACTTACAAAAAAGGCAGTTTTATATCTTTGAGGTCAGCTGCTGTCAAACCGCAGCTTCTTCTTGGAAAGAGCATCAAGGTAACGTCTATCGGTAATAAATACAGAGTATTTCAGCACAGCCTGCTGCTGCTGCTGGTCCAGTATGTCATCTTAGCTTTATACAAAGCTCCTGAACCCTCCAGTGTTTCACAAAATTTATGTGGCTTCTTTAACTACAAACTGGTGTGGCTTGTTTTTTCCCTCATTATGGGCTGCAAAGGTGACGGACAACCAGTGCAGTTTGTGTCTAAAGAAGATGTGGGAACCAGACCTCACAGAGGAGGCACTGTCAAGCTCGTATAGGAGCATATTGAGTTGAGCTGAGCAGGTCCATTCGCTGGTCATAGGTCAGGAGCAATCTGTTTGATGTACTGGGGGTCTTGTTTCCTACAGGGCCAAAGACGTTGACATGTCACTGATGATTTTATGCCTTAGCTCATGACCCACCCACCACCTCGCACGTCCCCCCCCACCCCATTTCTGCTTATGTCCTAAATCAAAGAGCAGTTTGGCCAAGTGACAGAGGTATGCTGGCAGAAAATCAGGCCTGAGTGAAATGGTGTCAGTCATGTCTGGTCAATATGTCAGGCAGGGAGAATGAAAAAGAGAGCCACAGATGACTTGTTCGGATCCTCCATGTCGCAGTCTGGATCAATTGGACAAAGGAGACTGTCAGAAAGTTTCACCCAACACAACCATGATCTGAAGCGCTCTGGCATCAATCAAGATCTGGAAACAATGTCTGCGCCGCACAACAAAGAGTTCCTCCACACTTTATCTTCCCTGCTTAAGTAATCAATAACCTGCTGTTTCTCCTGCTACTGGATCCCAGTGGATCGTTTAAAAATCCGGACTAGTTAAACGTCTTGAAATGTACAAGTGGGGCAGGTTGTCCAAAGGCATCACTAGAAGCAATGAATGTACACATTGACATCAATTATGCATGTTAACACATTCAAAGTGCTGTTTCACTCCCGCAGCATCACACTGTAGCTCGATCTGTGAGCACAGAGTTGTTCTGAATATTCAAGGGTTACACTTTTGGTACACTTTTTTTTATTATTATTTCGTATGGCTTTATTCAGTGACCTATTTTGACCATAAAAAGGAGTGCTGTACTGAAAATGATGAAAAAAAAATTGGCAAAATCCCAGAGAAAAATAGAAGAGTAGCAGTGAATTTATTAAAAGATAAAAACCGAAACAAGGTTTTGCAGATTTAAAGAAGACTGTTTGGTACCTCGACAAAGAGCGATTCTTGCACATTGCCAGTGATTATTCCATTCTAAGGGCAGCTGGAAGAGCCTGCAGTAAGTCACTGTAAGGTTGGACATCTTCATTACAATCTGGCTCCAGAGCCGCCGCAGAGAGAAAAATGTATCACTCCTGCTGTTTCTGTGGTGCTTTTATAGCAACTGTTTGGTCGACCATCCATACAAACAGCTCCAGATGTTGAATTCACAGTGCAGGAGCCATATGCTTTTCTTTTTTTTTTTGTGGCGTGATGTATGAGTTGAGCAAATAGAGGAAGCAGTATAAATCTCTCAGAGTTTGGGGAAAAAAACATTACTGGTCGGAGCTGTAAAGTCACTGTCATGCAACAAGAAAACCATTAGTCTGGCTTAGCGGAGACTGATGGCTAATGAAGCGAATGCACACCAAACTCTCATGGGGATGACAGAAGACACAACTCTCATTTATATGCGCCTCATATACCAGCCCATCTGATTTAGAGGTTCATGAGTGGATCACAGATCAACGCAATGAAGGCTGCATGTGGGTGATAAGTGCCCTAAGAAAAGCTATAAGGGGTTAGATCATACATAGTGGTTTATGATACTAGCATGTTGCTTAACGCACAAGAAGCAATGCCTTCGGAGATAACATCTACACCTCAAACACTGCAGTTCTGTTGAAGGCAAGCAGTATTTCCTTCACACTTAACGGTGTGTAAGTAGCCCAGGCTGGACAATTTTAGGTCACATTTGATTAATGTGGAAACTCTGCTTATTCGTTAAACACCGCTGCCTCGACAGCACACCACAGTAGCTGCTCAACCTTGATGGAAGGCAGTCGTGTACTGTAAATTACATTATTGTGTTTCCTTGGAATATTTGCAATCCATCCAACCTGTGAATAGTAAAATAGCCTCCAGCAGCAATTAACCCACCTCACAGTTTTTGCTTATGGTCGCAGAAACAGACTGTATGGCCGTCGCAGTTTCTGTTTTCTGTAACTGTTGTGAAATTGTCCACGACACAAGCATTTGTTAAGCATTGCAAAGAATCGATTGAACGACAAAACAACTTATCGCTCACGATAATCTCGACTAATTGACTTTTAAGTTCATTAATTCAAACAAATATTTGCATTTAGGACTCTCATTCAAAAACAAGATGCATTTTGGAGATGTTTTTCTCTATGTTCTCATATTTTATTGACCACGATTTCACTATTCCTCAGCGTGATCAGCAGAATAGTCACTCGTCACAGTCACATTTTGCAGCTGAAAATGCCCTGAGGGAATCATGCTAATCTTCTAGGAAATCAAGTAAACATATGATGATCTACAGAACTTAATTTCTATCCATTTGGTAGTAATTTGTTTTGTGTCGCTCAGTTTGAAATCATAAATAATTCGCAGGAGCAGATAGTTCTACATTTCCATACTTTATATTTAGTAAGTGAGCAGATGTGTCCCTGGATCGTGCAGCTTCATTTCAATGTAGCCTGGCCGTCAGCAATATGCTGAGCTTTTTAATCCTTTCATGTGCTCTACACACAGCATGGGGCCATTTCCAGGCCCCCGAGTCTTCCCCTGCGAGGCCTTGTTGGTTGAAATAAAAAGGACTATATGCATATACATCTATAGTATAATTAGGAGAGTGAATGATGTTATTCATTATAGTATAAAGGCTCTGTGTTGAGCCTAATTAAGACCCTCATGTAAGATAACATGCTTGACTTTCCCAATCCATTTATCCACAGGCACTGCACTATAATATCACATATTGAAGAAGAATATAAAAAGATTACAATCCTATTAAGAAACCTGTCAGTAGCAAACATGATGCAGGATCGGACTCCTCCAGCAATACTTTATTATTCTCCGTATGCCTATTTCTGTCCCCTGATATCCAGTGATATAGCAGGAAACCGGCTCTTGAAATGATTCTCGTTGATTTAAATTGGCACCCACCTGATATCTGGTGCCTCGCTGTTGCCAAAAAACATACATCATAGTCAGGAAGGTCAAGAGCTCAGTCCATAAATGTGTCCATCACGAATTTACTCCTCTGCCTATCATTCATGAGCATCTGGCACAGAGAGCGCCGCTGGCTGTTACTGGAGCTTTGGTATTGACTAGCACCGTGATGAAAGACTTATTTTTTGACAAACGCTCTGAAAGATTTGAAAACATGATGAGATAGTCTTTCTATCTGGCCTGAATAATCTTGTCTTGGACATAATCAGAAAGAAGGACAAGGAGCGTCTCTAGTGGCACACGGGAACGGGCCATGTTTGAGATTGGGTTTATTCATGTGCTGCAGGTGAAGAGGAACCTAAACACCACACTGGTTTGAACACTTTTCTTTCACTGAAACACATTCGAGTTTTATTGTTTTAAATGTGAGGATTCACTGCTTTTCTCAATTTTATACGACTGAAATTGAATATCGAATAATGTTTGGTTTTGGACTGTTGGTTGGACAAAACACACCGTATGAAAATGTGTTCTTGGTGGACTTTTTATTTTAGTGAGAAAATAATAGGCAGATGAATTTCCTAAATACTTGCTGGTTTTCTTAGTGTTCTTTTGTGGTAAATGCAATATCTTAGAGCTGTTTTGGAGTATTGGTCAGACTGCAGACAATCTGTACATGTCCCCTCTGAGAATATGTGATCAACATTTTTCACTATTTTTCACTATTTTCACTATTTCCTGACATTTTCCATCTTTCCCACACCTTTCTCTATGAGGGCGTATTTCACTTTCCAGAGATACAAAATCTAAACAGATCACTGCACCCACACTTCAATTAACACATCCATTTCATTCCATACCAATTATACACCTACCTAAACCAAACATAAAACAACCGAAAGGCAAAAACACAAGGCAGCTACACCTCCTAAGTTTGAGACATAAAAGAAGCTTATGTAGCCTTAGGTTTCTAACTAGCCAAAACATGGCAAAGTCGAGTACAAAGCAACTAGATCCTGTTTTCTAGAACAAAATCTGCCCTACAATTCAGCACCTCCTCCTGATTTGGATAAATCTACAAGTTTTCATGACTGACAAGGGG
This sequence comes from Scatophagus argus, assembly GCF_020382885.2. Lineage (NCBI taxonomy): Eukaryota > Metazoa > Chordata > Actinopteri > Scatophagidae > Scatophagus > Scatophagus argus. Next base: position 9,246,580 of record NC_058505.1, on the reverse strand, counting down.
CCCAGAAATTTTCTACAATGTATCCACACATTCTCTGAGGAAGAAACTGACTGACTAAATATTGGAGGGTTCTTTATAAGTAACAAAGATAAATAAAAGATAAATATGTTATCATAATCAGAATTTTAATTAGAATCCTTCATTTTCTGATTCCTACAGAAAGATTGTGTTCAACAGATGCAGGTGCAGGAAGGTGTACACTGCTGGCAGCTTGCAGCAGAGATTTCATTACGCTTTTTAACAGAAACTGGGCAGAACCTGTGAAATTTTTGTTAGCATAATGCTGTTGGGATGCCATAATATTTGAGTACCATAATATCCACTATCATCACTCGCCAAATTAAAAAGTTGCACTCGCAGGCACCATATGTTCCAGGTCGCAGAACAAGTGAACATACAGTAAGTGAAACCCATCTCAATTTTCGTGCAGTAAAACTACATTTGCTGGAGCACTCTGCAGACAGCTGCTTCACCCGCATGCACAAATGGCCATTCATCATCCTGCATGGGCCACAGCTGTCCTCAGGTCTGAGAGATGGAGATGTCACGTTACAATCTCCACATCATCCAGGCAATCTAACTCGGCTCCTCTCTCTCTGTTTCCTGCCATTGTGTCAAAGACAAGAGCGTTATTTGAAAAACATTGCGTGGCAAATTGACTGAAAATATCTGATGGTGTGGTTGTAAAAGGAGTAACGCTGACTCGACTTAAAAGGCACAAAAGGTTCGGCCCGTTTAATCTTTGGGCTCTCACATTGAAAAAAGAAAAAAAAAAAAGGGAAGTGCTGGCGTCTGACAGGATGTCCAGGAGGGCACCTGTGAAGACAAAGTGCTCGTCTCAGAGCTACGGACACATTTTTCTTCTGACCCTGCGAAGACATTCATTTTTAAAGCAGGTCCACAAATGATGTCAGGATTTCTCTTACATCCATCGCAGAGCTGCATCATCTAACACACACAGCTCCATGTGTAGGGTGCTGAGGTGGAGAAAGTACTGAACTGTATGTCAAATTGAATTTCCAAACTCAATAAAACTAAAATCGGTGGAATATTGAGAAACATTATATATTAAAAATAGATGGGAGGACTCTACATATATTTCAATTTGCATGTCAAAATCATACAACATATATACACCCTGTGTATCAAATACTATGTCCATGTACATATGAATGATATGTAATTACATTCACAATTTCAGTGAATTTTACATGTAACACATGAGCCTCAATGATTCTTTTAAATTATGGGCTACTATCTGTAGAATTCTTCTCATACTGATTGATCAGTTGTTTGAACTATAAAACGTCAGATAATTGTCAAAAATCTCCTTTTTGAAGCACCACATTTATACTTCTGAACTCAACGATATTCAGTTCATGTTCAGATAAGGCAAAGAAAAGGAGAAAATCTTCAGAAGCTGGCAGAACTGACAGGTCCTTTTGTTCCCCACAAAATGTCTTCAAAAATAAATTGCTTATCAAAACTCTTTCAGTTGTCAATCGTCTGTGCTGATGGATTGACTAATCAATCAACAAATCAATTAATTGACTGTCCATAATTGACAATAAAGGTCTTTATCAGATTAGCTATATTATTATAATTATCTGTGTATATTCCTTACTCTTCACTGCACGGCAAGCGACATGAAATTTACACTCATAATGAACGCTACATCTAATTTCCGATGACCGATAATAAATAAGGTGAACAAAATATTAAAAATATCCCTCAGTGAATTTCCCTAAAACACATGCTGGAAACATTATCCTTCATGAACATGTGAGTTATTACAGAGCTGTTGCACTGGACTGCATTAAATCTGAGTTTTCTATTAACAAGCAGACAGTGCACAGTATATCAGCATATTAGATCCTTAAAAATGAGTTAACTGTTTTCTGCCATGACAACAAAGTTTCTATAGACGTTGTAATGCCTGCCACACAGGGCAACTTTCAGTAAAACAAAACCAAAATAAATCAAATCTACAACATATACCTTAAAGTACCAAAGGATACAATTCAAGAGTTGAATAAGCTAAACATTTTTAAAGTACATAGCATACACATACAAAAAACCCAAGCTGAAGTGTGAGTGTGCAACTGCCTCAGAAAGTTATATAAAAGTAAGTTCGTGAGAGGATCTGATCATAGAGAAGACTTCTTAAGAATCTACGTTGACTGTAACATAATATTAAAGAATCACTCTCTTCCCTCTCAGTCCTTCAACAAATAGATTTGAAAGTTTCATTAAGGCCACTCTTACTGTATAATCAGGAGCAAATGATTTATGCATGAAATGCGGTTTGATATGCATATACTGCTTTTTTCTTTGAATGTCTGTGGAACAATGATCATAGTGGCAACACTGCAGCTCAACAAAAAGCTGGCATCAAGCCAACAATGCATACTAACGAGGAGGATTTCTCAAGGGTGTGCTTTTGGAACTTAATAAACACTTTGAAAGAGTCATTTGTGTGTGGCATACAAAGATCCCAAAAATGGAAGAATATGAGTTAATTGCATTTTGCGCACATGAATCTACAGGTATTTAAGAGTGAGGTATTTGAGAGGGCCCTTCATCATTGGCTGAGGAATGGGATTCATAGTTTTGAATTTTGAATTTTGAATCTCTCTCTCTTTTTCTTTATCTTTTTTGTCAATAAAAATAAAAGCTTGGTTCTGATCTCATACATCCAGTAGATATACTGACACTGTCTTCTCAGTCAGATACATATAGTCAGCGATTCAGCTCTATGTTTTGAATTTGAATACTTGAATGGAGTTATTTTTTTTTTTTCAGCTCAGCAACTCCTCACCTCCAAGTGAGTTCAGTATCAGAACGATACCTTAACCACATCCTACTCCTGTTACTGCAGCACGGCCGCCGATCAGGAGTGAAGCCACACGATAGCCTCATTCTGCTCCACTGGGAATAATCCTGCAACACCCACAGCCAGGCAAGAGAGGTGACAGCATTGCTCTCCCGCCACCCAGGTTTGACAGCCATGATTTGGGAAGGCCGTCTGCTAAGGCTCAGATCAGGGATCAGCTCGCTGCTCGATGGCTAGATCTCACCACATTAAGAGCTGGGGGCCTTTCTGTTGAGGTAAGTCTCTGAGTCTGCGGCACAGGTTCTGTAATTCAAGCCTGAGCCATTTTTGTTCTGTGCTCATTTTGTCAAGTCAAGCGTCGGTTGTGTCTGATTAAAACTGAGTGGAACTGGTTTATGTAAATGAGACTCTCGCAAAAACCTCAAGTCAACTTGTGTTTGTCTGTGTAGAGCAAGTCACCTGCTGTGGTAGTGTTTCTTCTTTTAAAACCACAACACCACTCAGGCTGTGGTAATTTTTTTTGCAGCATTTTCTCCTACTGTGGCTCAGTTTTATGCTCACTCTGTCAATGCATCAGATATGGTAACTCAGTTCATTTCAGGAAGCACTAGATTTGGTATTGAAACGTTTATTATACCTGGGTTCTCACCTTTGCTAATAAATTATTCATTACCACTTAATGGTCTCCAGTTTTCTCCCGAGATTGCTTCAGAGATTGCACAGTTGAGTTGAGTTGAGTTGAGAAGAGGCACATTTCAATGAAAAATCTACTTCCCTCTTATTGTTTAAGTTCTATACAAGAAAAGCAGAAAATATGATGGAAAAAGCCATCGTGCTAATAATGCTAGCGTGAATCAGTTGTGTGGCTTAGCTGCAGCGAGTCTGCCATGGCACTAAGCACGGTCCTCCACAGTCTAACTCAGCACTGTTTTTTCTCCATTGCAGTATCCCTCACTGCATAGTAGCACATGGATTTCAAGACTTCAAATGAAGAGGTTGGTAGGATTCAATCAATGCAACCTTTTGACAGTGAATTGACTGTGATTATAGAAACAGCCCTGGCATTTTCCGTTGCCTGAAAGGATGGTTTGATCAGCGTCACAGCAGATAAATCTGTGCATGTGCAGCCTCAGTGACTCCCCCTCCCCTTTTGATACGTCCTTTGTTACACCTGTGCAAACACCTGAATCAACAACACACAGACTTCTTCTTCTTCTTCTTCTTCTTCTTCTTCTTCTTCTTCTTCTTCTTCTTCTTCTTCTTCTTCTGTGAGTGTTGAAAATGACTGCTTGAAATGACTTTTAGCAGCCACTTAATGAACTCACCTTATCTCCTGCACTCTGTAATATGAGACGACGATGATGATGATTGACCCGTAGTTGAGGCACTCAGCTGCTTCGTTTATCAACTGCTACAATATTTGCTGGCAATGATACATAACAGTATTAATCATGAAACAAGTTAGCATTAGCACAAACACAGTATTTGGGGCCAAACTGGCCAGCCTGCTGCAGGGGTGGGCTAAATCATGTGCACCTTCCTGACAGGGAGAACATTGCTGAAGGCATGAGAGGTAATCTGCCAAACTGTTTAGTCAGCCAACAGTAACAAATGACTTAGATGCTAAATAGTGTAAAATATGAAAATTGCAGATAAAAACAAACTTTTGCATTCTGGGGGCTCTTAGTTCCAGTGCATCCCCAGTGCTGCTGCACCCGTGGGTTAGAAACAGATGTCCTTGTTGCATATCTGGTCTGATCATGATGTAGATAACAATCGAGGGGTGTTTAGAGGGGAGAATAATGGAGAAACATAAAACAGAATCCGAGATAAGGCTAATTAGGTTCAATGCGAGCTCTACAGCAGGTCAACGCCCAACCACGTGAGACGCTGTCTTAGGCAGCTATGTACAGTTATGGCACTACTGCCCTCATTTTGCTGGGCTAATGACTCGCGCACACACATTACTTCATATAATTTGAATTAATGCGTCCCTTGTTTCATTTCTCACGCTGCAGCTGCAGGCGGAGGCTCGTTTTTTCACTTTCCTCATTATGGGTGAAAGATAATATGCTCCATAAACTGACTTTTATTCAAGTTTGACCTGCATTCGAGACGCTCACTCTAAGAATAGTCACCATGCAGCCCAGTGTCTTGTTAACTGATGAGCGACGTACCCCGGGTGACAAGGATGCTGACACTCGTGGCTTTTTTTTTTCTTCCTATTAGCAGTCTTGTCAGGTGAAGGTGCTTCTTTTATTTGAACCTTTTTAAGTCAAGGACAGAGCAGGCATGGCAATTAGCCGTGGAGGGGGAAGGATATGCAGAATGCAAATTTATGCGGATTAGCATGTTTTAAATGCATCATTGGGAACACAGACAGAGTCCTCATGCAGGGAGACTCAAAGGGTGAGCTTGATTCTGGCCACTTAATTTTGCAGGTCCTTAATTTGTCGTCATCATCATTGTCAGTATGAGCCTTTCCTGTATAGGAAATGAGTTGATACAGTCCAAGGGTTCCCCCCCGTACCAGCAAGCAGAGGGCACATAAAGATATCATGTCTCATAAAAAACTGTTTCTGAGAGAGCTTGCTTATTATATACAACCGTGAATTTTGTGTGTTTATGAGCCAGAGAGCTGAGCTATTTGTTACAACATTAACATTAACAAGGAAAGTAGTAAAAAAGAAACAGACATCGCACAAAAGTCTGTATCCTAATTTCCATGTTCATCCTGCATCCAGTATTCTCAATGACATTTCATTTCATGGCTAGTTAATTTAGTCAGGCACGGATGATGAATGATTTTATCTTTGTGACTGTTCGCAGACAAAGTCTGGGATTTATTTGATGCAAGAAGGTAATGAGGAGCCATTTAATATTCGACTACACTTGGCCAAAGATATTCTGACCATTCAGGAGCAAGATGTCATCTGTGTCTCAGGAGAGCCTTTTTATTCAAGTGTAAGTGATCCAGTCCCTCTCCCCTCATGCTCACACACACTGAAATCAGCAACACTTACAGCACAATAAATGAAGGTTACAGCGCAAAAATACTGTGAAAACGGCTGCATCAATGACAAATCTACATCAGTTAATCTAGTCCTCATAAATCAAATGTAGCTATTAAATACGGATTCACCTACTGGATCATGATGTACAGAGTGTAATATTTGGGCCACACTTGTCATCATGTCTGGCAACTTTTTCTTCGCCGTAATTAATTCACTGCCTCTCATGAAAACGCTCCACCGAGGCCCAAGTCCATGACCTTTCTCATAAAGATATTACTCATTCAAAGACAAATAGAGGAATAGCTTCTGTCTTCTGAAACATGATTACCAATTAAAGGAAAGGGCAAAGACATGGGTATGTTAATACAACCTAGTATGTCAGCAAAGTCTCAGTGCCACAGTTTTTAGCCACAGCGATCAATTTAACTCGTACATTTAGAAGATAGTGTTGAATTCCTGCACGCTGTCAGCACTACATTTTTGGAAAAATACCAGAACAGGAACCAAAGTCCTGGTGCGAAATAATATGAAACATTGTCTTGAAATGAGAAACACAGGCTACAACAGAAAAGTAAAAGGTGTCAAATCACAAACACCTGAGATAGAATCATTAAGAAAAGTGTGAGACCAACAACATAGCCGGAGATATATAATTCAGTGGAAAATAGAAATAAAAAATAAATAAATAAACAAATCCTGGGAAGGTCAATACAAACAAAAATGATTTTTGTGAAGTGAGTGATTCAAACTGTGCAAACACAACCAGTCCAAATTTCACATCAAATCTTAAAATAGCCTGAATAGGTTTCTTGTCTGATGTATTCGCGATTTGACACTTTTTTGATAGATTTTATAAACCAGCGGTTCTAAAACTAAAACGTTGTTTCGTATTATCAGTTTGCTGCCTTCCAAATGCCTTGCGTATGACCAAAACAAAGTTAGTTGTGACAGCTTTACTTAACAAGATTTCATTTTCCTCCACAGTCTACCAGGATGGCAAAAGAATAATATTTAATTCATCATTTTACATTTACCCAAAATACAGATAAACATGTCTCACATGGCTTTGGGTGGATATAAATAATGTTGTAATACACTGCAGATTCAGTGTACTGTGTACCTGGAGCTGGGTGATACAGCTGAAATTATTTTCATGAAATAAGTAATGAAGGATATTTTGCAGTAAATATCGTGATTTTACGAAATTACATCAGGACTGATCAAGGTTACGTTAAAAGAAATGAACTGCGTGCCGCTTGTGCTGCATGTGTGAAATAAAAACTGAGGTGAGGTGACTCCCATCTGATATCCTCTCATATGACTCTTGCCAAGAATGAATAAGTGTGCTTCCCATGTGAAACTGTGAAACACTGAATTATCACTGCTTCATATCTATAACTGTTATTGGAAAAATAAGCTAGATACTTTTGAATGCAACCTTCAGAAACAGATAAGGATGTGTAACTACATTGTTCAGGTTTTATGCTGCACTGTTGTATCAACATTATCGTTACAATTCTGATTTCAGTTCTGACCAAAGCAACCCCTTCCCACTTGTTCTGCTGTAAGAGCTCCCACAGGTTCAGCATCCGTCTGAACTCATTTCTCGGTTCTAATTGAATCTCTTCCAGGAGAGGACTGTAACGATCAGGAGGCAGACAATTGGAGGGTTTGGTCTGAGCATCAAGGTAATTTAGATCTCAGCTGATTACGCTGCTCCTCCCAGCTTCTTTAAATTAAGTCTGAACAAGTGTTATTGATCATTTTCTTGTCAAACCGCTGCTAACAGTGTCATCTGGGGGATTCACTGAAAAATTAGATGCTCTCCAGTGTCTTTTTCTCATCCTGTATTTGTGATACCTTTATAAATCAATGTGATTTTATTTGTCTCCCCAGGGTGGAGCAGAGCATAAAATTCCTGTTGTCATATCAAAAATATCAAAAGAACAAAAAGGTATGTTGTTATTTTTCTTTTTCTTTTTTTTTACTACCTCAATTTGACTATTCTAGTTGATTTTACTGAAGGATACTTTGTTTCCAGCTGAACTGTCCGGCCTGCTGTTCATTGGAGATGGCATCCTTCAGGTAAAAGGCCAACGCTCACATTAATGCCTGTTTGCTACTCTGCAAAATAACGCCTACTGTATCTTTAATAATTCATGCGCCACATGTCTGCAAAACTGTGTTGAAAAATGAGGCATCCCCACAGGTGAATGTCACACCCGAAGTCTTTCATTTGTTGCATGTATTTCAGAAAATATATATATATATATATATATCTCCCCCATCTCATCTTTCTCTCAGCTCACATGATGCAGAGGAAACATCCAAAAGTCAGCCAAAGTCGTTCTGTATTCATGGCAACTGTGGATGCAACTCTCTTGTTTACAGTTTTCAGCACAGATGCCATAACAGTTATTGTGCTTGCCTCATTAATCATTCTGAAGATAGAGCTACTCTGATATGATGCCAGCAGTACTATTTAGGGTAACCCTGTTACGGTTGTTTCCAGATAAATGGAATAAACGTGAGAAGTTATCGCCATGAGGAAGTGGTAAGCTGTCAGCTCATATCTTCTATTTTCTTACACTGCTACAGCTCTTTCAACATCTTATCTTGTCTCGCTTCATGATTTGCATCTTTTTGACATGTAAAGCCAGTTGTTTCTGTTTCAGTCGCTGTTAAATGGAATTGGAAGAAATACGTGTGTGAGGAGCATAAGTTCTGTGTCTGCGTAAATCTCTTATCTCGGCTTTCCATTCTTGCTTAGACATTTAGCTCACCAAGTTTCATCACAGCAAGCAATCGACAGGAAACCACACAGTTACAGCAATAAAAATGTCCCTGCGTTTTTACCCTCCAGGTTCAGGTTTTGAGAAATGCCGGTGAAGAAGTGACTCTCACTGTCTCTTTCCTAAAGAAGACTCCGGCTTTTCTGAAACTGCCCCTGTGTGAGGACTGCACGTGTAAGAAACCTCTGCACACACACTCATTAACTGAAGTGTATAATCACCATTACTGCACCGCAAAATAATTAACAGTGAGTATTTATAGCTGGTATTCTGTCAAGGACTGGTTGTCCTGGTGACCACTTTGAGAAAAATAAAGAAGTATGAAATTCAGTAGCTTCACTTTCTGGATGACCATCCTGATAAACAAACAATTAATAAACATTCAACTTTGGCAGAGATGGAAGAAGAAGAGAGGGGGAAAAAAAACAATGAAAAGATACATCACAGGCTTCACAAAAGATGCTAAAGACTAAACTCAAAAGTTAACATTGCTCATGGTGCAGTTGACTGCTTGTCTATGGAAAAGCTTCATCATCAGACATGAAAGCTTTTATTAAATCCTTTCATATGTGTATATAGGCCAGGTAGACTGGCTAGCTAAACAGCCAACTGAATACAAATTGGCACAAAGCAGGAGTCTACTGTGGTGGAGAACAAAGTAGCACACTTTTGTTGATAGCTGTGATTCACTGCGGTTGGAAGCCTTGAAATAGATGGAGGTGTTGCACTTAGTTTGGAGGGCTTATTGGCTTTTTTGTGTGCGTTCCTCTTGTACTTTCAGGCATCCCCAGCGACCAGAGCAGTGGGACATCCTCTCCTCTGTGTGATAGCGGCCTGCATTTGAACTACCATCCTAACAACACGGTACTTTTTTCTCATTAGAATCTTCTTTGGTTGACTGATTCTATAAATGTCCCTCCGTAACCATGCAGCAGCGTCCCAAGTGCCAAAAAGTTGTTTCCATGCAACTGTCACCGCTTGCCGAAAGCCAGGACGCTCTATCTTTATCTTTTCAGGAAAGTGAATCAGCTTTCCTCTGCAGCTCGCACTCAATCAGCCTGCCAGTATACCTGCAGCCACAACACTAACAGCAGCAGAAGCAGCAGCAAACATGCCAGTTGTTTGAAATGTGTGAGTTGGGAGATGACAACCTCCTCTAAATTGTGTTTCACACTTCTGCAGGACACATTGTCCTGCTCGTCTTGGCCCACATCACCGGGGCTTCGCTGGGAGAAGAGATGGGTGGACCTGCGCCTTATTCCACTGCTTCACTCACGCTTGTCACAGTACATCCCAGGCTCTGACGCCTGCAGGTGAGCTACAGGACTACATGTCTCACTTGCAGAGTTGGTATTTCGCTGAAAGGCTCTAAAGGACGTCACTATGATCTCTTACTTCTTTAATACTCAGGGGTACTGAGGCTCAGTGGTTTCCAAATGGAGCAGATGGACACCTATCTATAAATCTATAAAAATGTTGTTTTTCTGCTATTTAACAATATATTTTCCATCACAATTAAATAAACAAAACAGTTTTGCATATCTGCTATACGACAGACCTGATGAATAGGGGATGCTTGACGTAATAAACCATTAGGCTGTCAATAAAGGCATAACCATTTTGCTGTAGACTGTGGACGACTGAAACTGTAATCTTTTGGACTGAGTCTTAATGGACCACACAACTGGTTTGGCATGTTTTAGTCCATTAACTGAAAAAAAAAAGAAAATTGCATAAGGATACCTGAAGTTTTTATATTGCAATTAGCCGTGTGGTGGGCAGTGGGTTCAGTTTATTTTATGACAGTGAAGCTCAACCTCAAGTTTTATCATGTCAGACTTAAAACAGGCCACAGTTTTGTTTGTTTTTTAATATTCTATATACATTACAAAACTTGCTGATACAAGACAAGACATTTTTATTAAGAACAATGCACCAAATGACAGTTTGAAGTGAATTATCACCTGCATCGGCACCTCGCTTTACTTTACTGTTTTGGTGTCATTTGCATAGCTCTGTTTTCATGAGCTTGAACAGTAAGCAGCTGCTCTGAGCAAAAAAAAAAAATGTAAAAATCCTGCTGTACTCTACCTGCTGAGCATCAAACAGCAGATAGACACAGTCAGTGACCAGCTGGTGAACTTAGTGGAGCATTTAGGACCTGGAGAGCCATGTATTTCCTTCAGGAGCTGGTGGAGACCAAAAAGAGAAAAGCAAAAATACACAAACAGGTCAGAATCAGACTCATAATGTTTCTCCGTAACAGGTTTGTCATGTCAGTACTGTGTTCACAACTTATTTCCATGGTCAAAATATCAGCTGTTTTTAGATTTAGATTAATAAATTTGGAAAATACTGCTTTCTTAATGAGCTATTAAGAAAGTTTTTAGAGTCTGTGCAGAGTTTCACATGCTGGGATGAAACTTACGAAGAGCTAACTCTGAAAACCTACAATAAAGTTAAGGAAAATACATATTGCAAAAACATATTCTGTTTTGGATCCTCTGCTGATAGCAGTGGAAACTAAGGACTTCCTTAATGTTGAAAAATAATCCAAAGAGGTACAATCTGTGTGTAATTTGTAGTTGAATTGACTGAGACATTGTAAAATCATATCATCATCTTAAGTTTTTCTCTTAATTCTTTTAGAAAGAATGCTTTCCAGGTCATAGCTGTGGACGGAGTTTGTAGCGGAGTCATACAGTTTCCCACAGCTGAAGACTGCTTGGAATGGCTTCAGGCAATAGCGAGCAACATTTCCAGTCTCACCAAGCACAATGTGAGTATGAAACAATAACACTTGTTAGCTCTGCCACCTCTTGCAGTCCCCCATGTAAACCAATAAGATATCGGGTTGGGTGTTAATGCAACACGCTCTCAATTTGTGGATCATCTAACGTTCCCTTTGCAAATGTCACGGCATTAAGCAGACACATACTAATGTCTTTTCACACTGTGAGTAAAGCACACACATTTCTAAGAGCCTGAGGTCGCAACAAAAATTGCACTGTACTACACTTACTTCTCTCAGCTGAACCCATGCAATTATCATGTATAATACACCATGATACGTTATTTTCCCCCCTATTTTTCTTTCTTTTCTTATTTTATGTTTGTATGCTCAGCAGGGGAGTTCAGTACAAATACTGCTAACAAGCCCCATCATGTGTGGTGACTCATACAAAACCTGACATTTATTTTGACACATTAGTCTGGTGCATTTTTCTTTGATTTCCAGGCAGTAAACCCTATGTTACATTTCCAGAGAGCCGTCTAGAAAGATGGAGCCGGACAGCAGTGTTGGCTCTCCACACGATGTGAAAATGACATGGAGTGAGCAGCAGTGAAAAACAGGATTTGTAATTATCACGTGTCCGTTGGTGTGTGTGTGAGAGAGAGAGAAAGAGAGAGAGCAAAGGCTGTGTGTGTGAGAGTCTCTGGGGAATAATGATGGTTAATTGAAGTGGACAAAGTGAATGGCCTCGACAGTTGAGAGGGTTTTTCTTGATCTGGCCTTGGCATTTACTGAGGTGTGTGCATGAGCCAGTAAACTAGATGGATGAGGGATACATGGGTTTCTACTGAAAAACACATGTCTAATTTTATGATTTTGATATGGCTGAACCGTCAGTGTTGTCAATTGTTTCGGAAAATTAGCTGGATTCCTTTTAAAGAGGTGTTTATTGTGTCCTGCATTTTATGTTATCATGCATTCACGCTGCTCATCTCAGTTTATAACCAACAGGATCATGTGTCACAGTTTAGAGTGTGCTTGCAGTGGATTAAAAACATTAAAACAAAATTAAAATTTGATCCATGCTAGCAGCATTTTGAGGCCGTACGTCAGCACAGGGGTGATTTGAGCTAAATGCCAGCATGCTGTTCTCACTAGGACAGTGATAACAAGCTGATGTTTAGCAGTCATAATGTTTTCCCATGTCTACCATCTTTGTTTGGTGTGTTAAAAGGTTAGACAAAATAAAGTTTTGACCTGCTGGCAGCACTAGATGAAAAGTGGAGGCATTTGCTAGACTCATCCTGAATGTTTAAGCCAAACTTCATAGCATTTTACACAGTCGTTGCTGAGATTTTTCAATCTAAACCACAATGAGTCAACACAGGATGGCACTAGAAGGAAAGGATGCCTACAGTCAGTAGGATCTTCTAGGTCATCCTCTGGTGTCCATGAATGTACCAATCTTAATGACAGACATGGCTTTAAAGGGTGGCTAAATACCAGATACAGATATTAAGAAGTGTATTATTTTGCTATCTTGAACTTAAATTTCCCCATTCAGATTAGAACATGTTTTAAAATTTCCAACTAAAATTTAACTCATTTTTAAATTGTTTCAGCTATTTTTTTGTGAGTTGTTTGCATTTACATGATTTGTTTATGTGCTCTGTGTTTTTCTCCATGGCTGCACCATCAGTTGCCATTTAGGAACAAATAAAGTGAATTACTGACTAATTTTTTATGTTAAGGATTAATCCCGCAAAGGCTAAGTGTAAAGATAGAGGCTGTATCTGAGAGGCTGTAAGGGCTGTTGCAAAATTTGAATCTGTTTTTTTAAAAAAAACAAAGTTAATATTCATTGGTAGACCAGCTGAAAAAAAAAAAAAGATTCTCACTTATTAGACAGGAAACCTTGCAAGTGAGATCTACAAGAAGACAAAAATAGCACAGACACCTAAAATTGTATGAATATCAAGGACCTAATAAAGAGAAGGTCAACTTTTGCTTTCAGAGCAGCTTTGGTCCTTCTTGGGCAGCTGGTGTAAAACTGAGCTGAGATGTTTGTAGTCAAATAGTCATTTATCATTTAAAAAGATGTCTGCAGGTGTCTGAGAAATGATGAAGAAGGGAATCTACTGTGCTGCACAAATGTGAAATATTAATGTGCAGCTTACCAATTTTCTCTGATAAGAATTGATAAAACAAGAAATTTATACAAGATTTATATGTGTATGGGTGTATACACATGGCTAAAGTAAAACATTTGTATAGAAATTGTAGAGAAGGGAATATTTGTGTAACATTTAGAAATGTTTAATTAGAAATATGGTCATAAGGAGAAGATGAAAACAATCTGACATACTGTGGAATATAAAATCAGAAGCAACTTCAATTACCAGCACTTAAAATTCTCTTAAGTTCAGCATTTGTAGAGTAATTGATCCTACTTATGTAAGGCACTTTTTACCTCTGGGGTGTTCATACACTCCAGTGAAAGTTCTCCTATATGTATTTTTGAACAGAGTAAGAGGTGTACAACAGGATGCCACAGCCTTTGCTGACTGGTTTGTGAGGTGGGTTAGAGCTGCAGTCACTGCGACTCTTCACCAACAACCCACGGCTGAATCTGAACAAACCCACTGTCACTGTTCCCATATATCCTGAACCCAGCTCACATCTCGACAGATATCTGGCTGCTTCCTCCACTGGGGGAAAATAAAAAAACAAACAAACAAACAAAAAAAACCCCGAAAACATTTTGGCTCTCCTCACCTGCCCAAACTTCGCTAACATTTCAAAATAAACAACTGTGACTTGTTCTCACCTCTATAGGAAGACAGGATCAGGTTTGGACAGCTTAATTTGGTGTTGTGTTGCTAAGAAAGACTTATATTGATAGCATAGTGTGGATTAAGAGTGAGTGATACCTGAGATGTGAGCAGAATGTTTTAATTTAAAGCTTCACTGCTCTCTCAGTAGTTTCCCCTGCTTTTATAATCACAGAGAGAATGGATTTTTTTTAATGGATTTTTTTTTTCGTTTTTTTTTTTTTTTTTAGGAAGAGCCCGGGGTCCGTGTGGAAATGACTCTATCTATCTCATTTTGTAATTTGCATGCATTGAATAAATGCAGTAGCTCTAACATTATTCCTTCAGTGCTGTGGTTAACTCGTTAGCACAGACGCTGCGATTTGTTCTTAGACACGTTGTCACTTATTGTGTTAGCGTTCCCACAACTGTTTTGAATTCTGTTAGTAATTGGTGTGAGGTTCTTAGGAGGAGATGTTTTTAATGAGTTATTGATGTTCTTGTTAAATTTTAACAGGTGAAGAAGATTAACCGAAACTTTCCAGTTAACCAGCAGGTAAGATGTTTCCCTCGGAGGCAGGACATCAAGAGCTCCTGCTGCATGTTTAGACGTTCATGCTTCGACTGGCTTTAATATATGTATTTTATTCTTATCTTAAAGATCAGAAGTAACTCTAAACAGGTCAGCCAGTCAGAGAAAGGACACAGTCTTGTCTTGCCAACTATTGCAACAGCAAAAGAGTATTTGCATCATTAAAATCCATCCACTGAGAAATGATCAGAAAACATCTTAAGTGCCTTCAGTCAGATAACTCACGGTGTCATCTTTCAGTCTAAACATGGAGAGTAAATGTGACAGCAGGGCTCCTTTTTTGTTACTTATTTATTTTGGTTTCTGCTTCACAAAAACGTGTGAAATCACTCGATAATTCATTCAAAAAAAATGAAATGGCATGAGACACTACTGCTTGTCCCGAATCTTTCACTGGCTTGTTTTGCCATCCATCAAATAACTCCAAACAGAAAAGCAAGAACACATTTTATTATTTGGGCTGTAATCACCCTGACTTTAATGAGTACTGATGGTGAGATATACTTGATGTCTGAAATCATCAAGTCAGAACATTTCAAGAGGAAGCTTTGCTTTTTATTTCTCTTCGTTTCCCTGTTGTTCTAACCTCTTTTTTCTCCTGAATACTTAATTTTATACTTTTTTGCCTTCACGCGGGGGTTGACAGTCTGACGATGCTGTGACACAGGAAGAGTTTTTCCCATGCTGTTAAAAGCATTTCTGCAGCAGTAGCTCAGTGTGTATTGGAGCAATGTGGACAATGTTATGAATCTGTAATGATAATGTGGTATTTTTCACTGTGATGAAATACCTTGATTTGACATATAATTTCTGATATCCATTATACTTTCTATTTTTACTTTTATATAGGGTGTGATGAGTCAAATGCATCATGAAATTAAAACATTTTTTGAAAACAGACTGCAAGAACAGATCTGGTCACTTTGTATCAAAACTGCAGCTTTGGCAGAAAATGTCACATTCATGTGGGACACTGTTGCTCATCAGCACGAGACTGCTTGAGAAAATTGGTTTTCAGGGCCTTTAAACATTTTACCAATTGATTTTAGAGAAATATTCTGACATTTAGCATGTGATCGGTTGTTACACCCCATATGCCTCATTTTCATATCTCTCTGTTTCACTGTTTGATAGATTATCTACATGGGTTGGGTAGACGAGAAGGAGCAGGACTCCGTTCAGGACCGAATGTATTCACCAAAGTTCCTCGCTTTGAGAGGTTCCTCTCTCTTCAAGTTTTCAGCACCTCCTGTAAGTTTGCGCTTGGTCCTCATTTGTTGCATTCCAGCTTCTTTAAACCACCAAACTTTTGTGTTTGAATTGATGTTGTTCAACTGTACGGTAGATTTTTCATTTGTTGTTAATGTACTGTTGCGGTAGAAAATGCTTTCCTGTTGGAAAACAAGGAAGCAGCTCACTTATAACTATTTGTGCTGCATCGATCTTCTGCTTGATTGATGATGATCATTAAATCTGTTTACGTTCTGCCAGCCACTTAAGTGATTATGACAAGAGGGATAAGCTGTCGATGTTACTGGAGATGGAAAAAGATAGATAACTGAAATTGCCTGCTGAACCTATACACTTATATAAAAGGAATAATGTGAGTAGGATATAAGAGTGTGGTGTGACAAGCGTCTTCATTACCAAAGACTACTTACCTATGAAGAATATTCTCCAAATCATGTAGCAAGTTGACAGATTTGAATGAAACATTCGATAATAAATGATCGTTCACTGAACAGTAGTGACTGTCCAATCTCAGCTGAGCAGCCATAACCAGAAACTGACAGGCCAACTTTAGGTTTTATTCATTTACTGTAAGAGTAATGCATTGCAGGCTAAAGAGTATGGGATGCTGTCTTTTATTTTATTACCAATCCAAACCCAAAAACACAGGGGCAAGGCGTGAAGGATGCGTTATTCAGTGTGTTTATCTTCTTCATAAGCTGTAAATGTTAGGTTGCCTGGCTAACTAGTTTCCTGCTTACAGGAGTTATGGCATTATGTTGTGGTTCATCATCGTAGTCTTTCTCTTTTACTTTAACAGATAGTTCTTCTGTTTCTTTTCCGTCAATAGAGCCATTCTTTAAATCAATCACAAAATGTATGGGACAATTTGCAGGTGACAACATGGGATTGGACCAGAGCAGAGAAAAGCTTTACTGTCTATGAGATAATGTGCAAGATTTTAAAGGTAAGCGAACCTTTTGCACTTCATTTCTTCCTTCTTTCAGAGAAGAAAGCCTCACGCAGGAAACATTGAGAGAATATAAAGTAGAAAACCAAGCAATGCACTTATAACTCAGTGATTTATTTGCATGTTGTGTGTTTTACCACAATCCCACAGAGACACTCAAGGTTCAGATTGTATTTTTTATTCTGTGCAGGTTGAAGGTCATTCAGAATCTGATCATGAGAATTTATCTGCAATTCATTATCTCCACACTCACTATAGCAAATTTAATTCATATAGGTTATTAAATCAGATATAAGTTGACCTATCTTTTACACTGTTCCATTTCCTTTTTGGGAGACATAAAAAGATAGATAAAGGTAAAACAGTGTGTGGTGTGTGTGTATAAAAATATATATGTATTAAATAAACTTCTTTTTAGCTTCAGGAAAAAGAAACTGCTGTTGCTTTGCCTTATTGCCATGTCACTAAGCCCATCTGTACCTGATCAGTGTGACACCTGTACTTTCTTATCTTAGGATAATGACCTTCTGGACAAGAGGAAGCACTGCTTCAGCGTCCAGACGGAGAGCGGGGAGGACATGTTCTTCAGCGTGGAACTGGACTGTGAGCTGCTGATCTGGGAAAAGGCTTTTCAGATGGCCACTTTCCTGGAGGTGGAGAGGATACAGGTCTGCACCTGAACAGCAGGCAACGTGCAAGGAATTGTGATGATTTTAATCAAGCACACAGTTCCAGCTCAGTTGTTTTACTACAAAGATTGATCACGCTCGTATGACATTTTCAGCAGAGCAAAAGCAGCTTTTGTGTCCTTGTGCATAGCTCTTGCATTTAACATCTTATTCTCCTTTTCTGTAGTGTAAAACATATGCCTGTATCATGGAGAGTCACCTCATGGGACTGACAGTTGACTTCAGCATGGGTTTTGTGTGCTTTGATGCAGCTTCAAAGGTGGGTGTGTGACATCCCTTTATTGTCACAAAAATAAGGAAAAGACATGCTTCAGAGGGAGATTGCAGACAACTGTATTCTACACAGCGTGATGAAACTAATCACAATTTGTCAGCATCCCCTTTTTTTGGTCCTACTAACATATTCTGCACTGTGTGCACTTTGGGAGTATGAGCACATTTGTTTTGACGGCTAGTTCACCCCAGCTCAAACATCTCACTCCTGCCTGCAGTTCATTTTGGCCTTTCCCCAAGTCTGAGAGCCATGCAGACTACTCCTCTAGTGCACATTATGTGGATGAGCAGGACACAAACACTGCCATATTGTTCTCTAAGATTTTGGCCCTAATTCCTGCAATGTGAAGCAACAATGTTCCCCAAGGATGCTTAAAGTGTTGCCAGAGTATTGTTTACAGAGAGAAATACACACAAAATACAGTCCATATGTACTGCTGTGCAATCACTGACAATACACTGGTTGGGATTACTGCGTAATTAAGAGGTGCTACTGGCAAATTTCAAAAACCGTGTTAGAATTAGTTTCAGACAGCACAAACATAACTCTGTCTGACAAGTTGAGCTGTACTCTGTAGGCTCAGCACCCGCTGAGATGTTCCACCGTGGCTCTAGCAGCAATGTTCCAGCATACATTTTTTTTAAAAAATCTCAGTTGGAATATATAGAATAAGGATGACATTACAGAGACATACAGTACATTGTCTTGTGCAGTTACCTATAATATTTAAAAGCATAAACACAGCACAGCTGCATAGTGAATATCACTGAAAGCTCTGAGTTTGAGTTTGACAGCCACACCTGTTCTCCATGCCGACTGTATATTTATATATAAAAAAAGGGGTTGGGCTCAGCTGGGGAACTATAGCCGGCTGGGGCTTTTCTTTGTATGCATGTTCTTGCCATTCATATGGTTCCCACCGACAGTCAAAAGACATATGGGTTAGGTTAACTTGCCCCTGTAAATAGCTGCAGGTGTAGCTTGCCAACCTGTTCAGGGTGAAGGAAGCACTTACACTCAGTATATCTAGTAAATTAAGAAATATAATATGTAAAGCACAGCTACTCATAGAGCTCTTCATCATGTAGGAACCTCTGACACTTGACAAATTAAGAGCTAAGTTGTCAGATATACCCCCCTCCACACAGTTTACTGGCTCGGTTTTGCTTGTTCCATGGAGCTCCATCTATAAAATGGACTCAGTGATCAATTTTGATCTTAAGTATGACTTTAGCAAGAAACCATGTACAAGTATTTATTTATAAAGCCTTGCTTTGACATGGAAATGATTTTATCTCTAACAAAGTCTAAGACCTGATTGGATTTTCCTGCTGATTATGTAGGGGTTTATATAAATATTTATATTTGCATTTCTATAAATGAGGGCTTTGGATGCCTATGGGTTCAGTTATGAGTTTACTTCAGATTGAACAAAAAGGTTTGTTCTGATGCACTTATTAGTTTTTGACTCTGGTAAAAACATGAAAATTCCCTCAAATATTGTAACTCCAATCTATCTCTATCTCTTTCACACACACACACCCCCACACACACTGGCTATTCTATGTGATCTCCTTTGGATGACTAATGTAATAACTAATTCACTTCACTTCCATTCACTGAGCCTCTACTGAAACCGTTTGGAGCCCTCCTGGGGAGGTCCACTCCCCCCCTTTGAAAACCTCTGATCTGTATGATAGCACAAGAATGACTGGCAGAAATTACAAAGCAGTCTAAGCTGTGCGCTGCCTTATTGCTATGGTGGAAGAGGTATTCAGATCATTCGCTCCAAAGAAACAGTAGCAATACCACTCTAGAAAATTACTCCCGGTAATTCAAGTAAAATACCAGCATTAGATTTTTGTTTGATGACTCTATGTCCTCACTAAATCAAACTTGAATCAAATTCATTTGAAAATCAAAATACCACTCCTGTGCCACAGCACTGTAGATAATATTTAAGCAAAGAAAGAACAAATGCATCATGGCTCCTGCAGCCTCTCTTGCTCTGAAATACAGGAAAATGACAGGAAAATGATGTTGTGATGTTATGATACTTTTTTTAACTGATGCAATAATGTTTCAGCCTTTGTGTAATGATGTAGCTGGTCCAAGTAGAGCAGATTTAATTAATTTATACCGTTGGGTAATTTAATTGTAGAACTGTCTCATATGTCTCATATTCTCTCAAGTCAGTTATAATAGAATCTGTAACATAACTAGAATCTGCAGCTGTCACATAAATACAGTAGAGCAAAATACAGTACAACAGTACAACATTTCCTTCTGAAATGTGGTTAAGTAGAAAGACAAGTTGTAAGTGGGCGCAGGATGTTACTTGAATCTAACACTACGTGACACTGCTTCGTTAGCGCACAACAACAATGAAAATTTGACAGAAATAAAACTGAGAGCTGCAACGTCATGAGGTAACAGAAGTAACACAGGAAGTGTCCGTGTCGATCACACAGTCAGACATATTGGGTGCTTGTGACTGGCATGTGGGAGATGTGATATCATCACCTTTTCATGACTGGGTTTAACAGGAAACTGTAAGTGACACTTCTTGTTATAGTCATGAATATCTGCTCTCCTTTAAGATATCACCGTTACATTTCTTGAGTATGGTATCTTAAATGTGATTTCATGTGCCATAATTAATCAGATTGTTGTTAAAATTAATTATTACAGTGGCAGGGACAGTTAGCAAAGTGCTGCAGTGTGTACCAAGCAGATGCATATTCATGTGTACACCACGACCAGCTGTCTACCTGAGGAGTCACTCTGGAAACTGATTGTTTGCTTGGCTCACTGTGCAGCTTTTGTTTGTTCAGTTCAGCACTAATTGAATCTCTGACGGAAGCTCTGCTATTTCAGGTGAAATTGCTGTGCCTTGTTATATTTCCCAGTGGCAAAAATAATGAGTTTATACCTTGCAGCAACTCGTGTCGGGTTGATCTGCTGATGTGCCCCATTTCTCACTGGATACGTGTTGGATTTTGACACGAATTATTCATGCAGTAGTGACACAAGAAAGGAATTCACAAATTAGACTGCAGTAAATAAAGATTTAATAGTTGTATTTTAGGTGTTAATAGTTAGACTCATGTTGTTTTTTGTAATTTCTACTTTACAGGCAGTACTGTGGAGATACAAGTTCTCCCAACTTAAAGGATCGTCTGATGATGGAAAAAGCAAGATCAAGTTTTTGTTCCAAAATCAAGACTCGAAATCTATTGAAGCAAAGGTAATTCACTTTGAGATGTATTTAATGGTGCACGAGAAGAAAAAAGTTACTCAACCAGAATTTCAATGCAAAAAAGGATATAGAAAACGACTTACTTCATATGAGTTGAATATTGATTTTGTCTTTCAGGAGCTGGAGTTTTCAAACCTCTTTGCTGTGCTTCATTGTATTCATGCTTTTTTTGCTGCCAAAGTTGCTTGCCTGGACCCAGTGTTTGTGGAGAGCCAAGGCACCGCGACTACCACTGGGTTTCCTTCCCTTTCCACCATCTCATGTAATTCACAGACACCTAAACTCAAATACGCGACTTGACAGGTGCTGGTCTCCCCCAGAAACTTTCTAGAAAGACACTTACTTGTGACTGTGGCCTAAAATGATGGACAGAAGAATAAATATGACAAATATGACATTATGGAAGACAGACGTATACAGCGGTGGAATAAAAGACCTCTTCAGGAGTACTATACTTGATACATTTCAGACTTCTGGGTTTTCTGGAATAGTTGTGGACCTAAAAATGAACCTCTACTTTGACAAATTTCCCAAAAAGACTCCATGGACACAAAATGTGCAATTCAAAAATGTTTTTAAGTGAATTCATCCTTCTCTTGATCCTCAGACATCCTTATATTCAACACACCCTGAAGAAAAATGCAGTTCTTTTCCCAAGGTAGAGTGCTTTTCTATGAAATGGTATTTAAGTTTTGGAGATTTTGGAGATTTCAACAAGTCAGATTTTTACCTTTTTTTGTTTCACATCAGACGGTATATCACTTGAACTCTACAAGGCTTTGTCTCGACATTGGATATGATGATGATACTTTCGATATTTACATTTTTTTGTGTGTGTGTGTGTTCTTGAGATGAAAAACCTGCAATCATACTTCACTTAGCAGTAAAATTTATTTTCCAGTGGACTGTAATTAGAGACAAACTACAAACTAACACCAATCTGATCTGAATCTGACACGAAGGTTTGCTGGCAGCACTGGTGGACTAAATGAGGGCTTGAGATCGGTTTGTGCCCAAATATACCGAGTAACCTCACTTCTTTTCCTCTGTGTATGACGTATACCCACAGGTCAGAATGTAACTCATTCCCAGATTAACGGATCAAAAGGTTGTATGAAAGTGTGTTTTTTGTTTTTTTTTTTGATTGTATGGATGAACAGTGACGCTTTGATTATCAGGTTCACCATTCACACGACCATAATCTGACAGTACCACTCTAAACATGATTAAAAACTCCTTCCATCATGTTTATAGCATTTTTTTAAAAAATCCAAAACTTGATTATGTAAATAAGCACTGACATTCAAATGAACTCAAAGAATTATGAATTATCACGATTACTTGAGGGATTACTTGTAGGGATTATGGCATTTGTTAATTTGATGTGCATCAGAGATGACTAGGTAGATAGCTCATAACCTCGTGTTCTCTTCATCATTTACTCTATGTACCAATTTAGAAGAATAAAATCAGCTATGGTGTATTTTTGGAATATTTTATCTTTTTCTTTTTTTTTTTAAATTCAGCTTGTAAATAAATTTCACTGACAATAAGAAAACACAGTGCGAGGAAAACAGACATACGTAGCGTCGTGTTCTCCGGAGGTTTGAGATGCCCCTTTAAACTTCCCTCTGTTAAACTGCTTGTAAATGCAGCAGACTGACATCTAAACTATCATATTTAAAAAGAGTTCAGGTCAATTAGCGCAATTAGTCACGCTCTTACCTTCCATTTACAGAGTAGAATCCAAACAGAAGAGGCTCGTGGGTAAGTAAACTCTAGAGGATAGTAAATTAAATGGGGTCAGTAAAGTGCTTGGTACTGTGAGGGCTTGTTAAGCTGACATGAGTGTCTGAGGGAGACTAATGGTGGTGCAGTCTATGCAAAGAAAGCCTGATTGATGCTTTTGTGCTTTAAATTTATCTCGGTTGCATACCCTTATAACACAAGATCTAGAGAGTGAGGTTTATTTTATTTTTTGCAGATGTTTTATTAACAAATATGCTGTGTAATAAATTAATAAATAAGACCTTTTATAATATGGCTCACTTGTGTTCGGTTTT
This sequence comes from Scatophagus argus, assembly GCF_020382885.2. Classification (NCBI taxonomy): domain Eukaryota; kingdom Metazoa; phylum Chordata; class Actinopteri; family Scatophagidae; genus Scatophagus; species Scatophagus argus. The sequence continues at coordinate 9,223,320 of NC_058505.1, read as the reverse complement.
ATTTTTCATGTGTGGGTATTCCACCAATTTTACACTTAAGTTCTGTTTACTCAGGATTTTAGTGTATTAATGATATGTAAGTTGTACATTTTAAATCTATTTAGGATCCATTTAATCACAATGCATGGTATTTTTTTTATTATTTGGCAGAAGCTTCCCATCTGCCATCATGCTACAGGTGATACATGTCGCAATATTTACAATATGTCCAATCAGCGTAGCCGTCTAGTTGGGTCCATCACTCTGTAGTCTTCTAAGTAGTCAGAGAAATACTCTTTCCCTTCCCCTTTCTTACTTAGTTGGATGAGAAGGCTTGTACCACTTTGCAAGAAAGCTAATACTAATTAAGTCTATTTCAATTAGTATATTCATACTTAAAAGCTTCACTTGACTCAAATTGCTATTTCAGGTATGATATTTCCATATTAAAATCACATTAAATATTACCTTATGGTTTTTTAAAGTAGCTTAGTCAGTTTCAGAAGAGATTGAAATCTGCATCTAATAAAAGATGCTATTGAGATGTACTGTGAACAGTAGATAGAATAGTATGATCCTGTTTGACTCACATTAGAGAATTAATGCAACCCATTTTACCCATCATTTTAAGTCTAAATCTCTTTGTGACCCTTTGTGACCCAACTTCATGTGAGTGTAATTGAAATCTTATGGAGTGACTCTTTAGAATAGTAAATTCTTAGTCTCAAAGAACAGCTAAACACTTCATATTTCAAGAAGTAGAATATCTTCTGGTTAATTCAAGGATTTAAAAAAGTCATATATTTCCATCAAAAATTCAAACCCAGAGAATCTATATTTTAAATTCTACCAAAGATACTGAACATTGTGCATCAGGCTGAAAAGTTTTATTGCTTTTCTGTAGTCAAAGATCAAGGAGTTCTGTCAGACATTGAGTATATTATACTCTAAATTTGTAATGCAGTCTTGGGTTTTATGTGCAGGGCTTCTTTACTTATTTGTGGTTGTTAATGCTGCACCAAGTTAACTATAAGAGATGTGATTTTATGTCACACAGGCTGCTACTAAATATATTTATTAATCAGCTAATGAAAAAAGTTTGAAAACAGCAAATGCACCATCGATAAATTTGTCAGAAAAGCCAAAGATGAGATGGTAGATGTAAACTCTTACTCTGTGTCATCAATTCAAAGTAGCAGTAATAAAAACATGATATGTCATCAGGAGCATGCCAGGGGTGCCAGTGGCACTTTTACTGCTGCTTCTTCATCTGGTTGCTTTGACATCCCATGTGACATATGACCACATCGGACACACCTGAGGGGAACCAAATAAGACACTAAAAAGAACCGTTTCAATGATTAGAAGAGGCATAACGTGATTGTGACCTTTATTTTTGTGCCAAACATTTACGGAGAAACAACACATTTTCAAAATGAACCGCACACGTAATGAAAAAATTCAACCCAGGCCTGATAAACAGTAACAGAACTGTTTTGGCTCTTGATAAATTAACTTAATATAAAAGCACAGAATTGTTTGTGACTTGGTCTTCACCATGTGCCAGTTTTGCAGTCAGCTCTAGTCCACATTAAATGTAATCACAGCAGTCCCATTAACTTTGGTGCAAGGCGTGACCTGAGAGTCGAGGTTGTAGGTCCCCTGCTTTCAATACTTAATGTGCTCTCTAATTAGCAATTACATTTTAGATAATGGTATATAAACTGCTGCATGCCTGTAATTGGTCATGTGTATTTTAATGGATACTAGGCAAATCAAATGGGACTATGTTGTTATTGGTAATTATAAGCTGAGAAATTATTCCATTATTGCTTACTTGCAAAGCTTTCTGATGAATGTTAAAAAAAAAAAAAAATACAGAAAATAAATGTTACCTTTTCACACACAAAAATACTAATAGAATAATCACCCCCGTGTTCAAACAAAACATTTTTCATTACACCAGAACAAAATGAAGACCTATAGCACTAATATATCTTATCTATTCAACAGACAGCAGTGGAGTCTTGATCTATAGCGTTCCCAGTGTCAAGATACAGTACAGCAAGAGGGCGCTACAACAAACCAAATGCAAATTAAACTGTATGCAGACTCATATGATAACAATACATATCACTTTTATATTGAACAGAATTCCTATCAACAACATTCAACTCAGCTTTTGGAGTACTAAATTATGCATTCAAAAGTAAGATGAAAGAAATTTCCAAGTCTGTGATTCATGAAGAAAAAAGTGTGACATCTATCAGCGATGTGCTGTTTTCTTTTTTTTTCCACTGTGGAATGTTTTTATAGAAATAAAACATTTGTTTGGGTAAATTTACTGTGCCAGCAGACTCACAGAAATCCTAATGTGATGGGGATTTGTTGGCACTTAAAAGCCATCACTATCAGGCAAGTTCTGCAAGCAAAATTGTACTTTGATCAAACAGGATTTACATTACAAGAAGTCCAGTCCACAATACAAATTAAGTCCAAAAAATGGCACCTTTTTTCAGTTGAGGACTGCAGTTTAAGGTGCTTTGCTGGACACTTAATCAGTCCAGGATACAAAAGGCTTCAAAATCCTGATTTGCATTGTTGTCAATAAAAAAGCGCAGTACTATACAGAATTTGAGATTTGTCTCAAGGCCATCTAATTGATTAATATTCTTTTTTTTTTTTTTCTTTCATCAAAACATTTATGGACTCGATCACTTGGGACATCACCTCCAGTGACCAATCATAAGATGTGGAGCAAGGTCAGGAACACCCAACACATACACAGTATATTCATGCATGTACTCATTAATGACTAACATCTCCCCTTTACCACTTCTCTCTTAAAAAGCTGAAAATGTAAATCACAGATGAACACCCGTCACCAGCTTTGTCATTATTTTAAACCTCTGATATGATCCATTAAACTAATATACTATTTGCATCAACAATGGAAAGAAAATCATAGAGAGGAGAGGGCCTACAACACCTTATCATATCAAGTAGGATGTCAGCTACTCTTATGCAAAGTGAAAAAACACAAGTATGTAAGCACCCTGTAGAAAAAGTTACAATAGAAGGTGCCCTGTAGAAAAACTTATGAACCTGACTCGTCTCTCAGCGACCTCTCATAATGGTAAGGTAGAAAAGACGTCGATTGAAAACCAAATATTAACAAGAGTAATGACACCAGTGTCCCATTCATGATAATGCAAGAATGTCTTACTCTTGAACTCAAACGGGAGGATGTGGCCTTATTTGCCTTTCAGTGTCTCTTGTTCAACCAACAAGGATATTAAGTTAAAGCCTCTAAAAAAGCTCAAAAGTCTTCATCTTAGCATGATCATCTTTTTAACAAATATAGTAACAACTTTGATTTTTATACAATTTTTAATCTGCACATTTCTGCAGAAATCCTGAAACTCTGATAAAATCTTAATCTCAAAATGGGTTTCAGAAACTATGTCCATTTAGTATACTTTTTACATTGTTTTTATATATTTATATAGAAATCAAAAGAAAATGTCAACAAAAACTAACAACTCATGACAATCATAACATTATTATCCAATATTATCTATGACGTCTCTTTCTGTTACAGTTTTGTCATCAAGATTTAATGGAAATAATGCTACATTTGTACTGAAAAGGGTGAAGAAAAGCATTTCAGCAGGCGCTGCACCCGTTAGGAGTGGGTATTGAGTGAATCAGTCATTTCTCTCTGTAATACAGCAAATATGCCTTCAGTGACTCTGGCAGGGGTAACGCCATTATTTGGTCCCTCAACATGTTCACTTGCTTGAGGATTTCAATGTCGCCAATGTCTCTTTCCTCCTCCTCCTCCACTTCCTTGTGTTCTTCCTCGGGGTGCTCCTCTTCCTCGCTCTCCACCATTTGGGGGATCAGCTGGTTGCCTACAAAAACGTAGGTGTTGATGCGTCGCCGACGGCAGCGTCTGCGTTTGCGCTTCTGAGGAACTCTTTGCACCATCCCCTTCGCCTGACTGTCCTCGTTGGCCAGGTTTCTGAGCGTGCGGCGTATGTAGATCCGAGAGAGATCCTGAAGGCTGCGGGCAGTCACCGGGGCTGAGGACAAAGAGAGATGACAGTCCTTCAAGGCAATGCGCCACAAGAATAAGAACAATCCATACAACTGCACCAGTCCTTCAACTAGGTCAGCATAAACAAGTGAGGCCATCATAGAGAAAACGGTGTCTTAGCATTTCACGGAAAAGAAATAACAAATAACTGGTTCTATGGAGCAGCTGCAAGGCAAGCTTCATATGTCAAAGCAAATATTGCTGTAGGAAACGTCTCATCACATCATTTTGAATGCACCGTCTGACTTTAAAATGGTGCCTCTTTTACACATCAGGACCAGTTGGGCATAGTAACACACAGAGACTCTGAGGAGGTTTTTTTTTGGTTTGTTTTGTTTTGTTGTTGAGGACAAAGGCTGGAGAACTTACGCAGATGGACAGTATCAGGCTTCTCTCCATCAGCTCTGCTCTGCTGGACCAAGGGGGCAAAGGACACCGCCAAGATGTTTTTGCTTTCCCATGTGCACTGGCCAGTCCTGGTTATCTGGGTCAGCTGCATAAAGAGACAAAACCTGAAAAACACTTCAGCGCTTATAAAATATTAAATACTGTGTAGCATTAGGGAGAAAGGAGTGAGGTCCTAAACTAGTACAGTTTCTATAAAATATATCTCTTTATTTATTTATCTTTTCACGCCTGTCACTGCTTATTGTGTGTTTTTGTGAATTGGCCACACGAACAGAGATGATTCTTCCAGCTATGTGTCTTCTCTACAGATACCGGCAATACACTGTTAAAATTATCTCTATAAACATACACAGTATTAGCTTATTAAAGAACATTCACACGTCTAATGATCTTCTCCAAATTTATTACGGTTGGCATGTGTGCATATACTGTGTACCCAGAGAAATATAAACCACGGCTGTGCAGAAGAAATAGGCTCCTTTACATTTACAGATATGCTACAGTATCAGTCATGGCTCATGAAACATAAACTGCATTTCCACACTTGCTTTGTATGGAAACAGATTACTGTCAGTGGGCTTAAAGAACCATCTAATGGCATCAATAAGCCAGTGAAGATAACAATGTCAAAGATGCTTGGATGACTGGACCAGACACAAGGGCTGGGCAATAAAATCCTAGACTGAAGCACATGTAAATTTATACAGCACTACTGAGTTATGTATTGTAAAACTAAACAGACATTTTTATTTTTGGCAAATATAGCACATTTAAAGGCCTGCCAATCACAGTATTTTATTACAGTGATAAAAAAACCCATACAGAACAGTTTGCAAACTCCAAACATTTCCTCATTGAAATCAGGATCTTTTTTGCCAAGAGAGACCAAAGTTCAACAGAAGCAGCTCCAAAAGTTCCCCAAATTTAAAATCTGAATTCATGCACTGAAAATTACAAGTTTAAAGTTCTTAAGCCTTCTGTAAAATTTCCATCAATCAGTTCATAATTTGCAAAACTGCCCACAATGGCCTAATGCTTACCAGATCTATTAAAGGAACAGCTACCGTTTTCCAAACAGTATAGGAAATCTGTGACAGCAGAAAAACTGCTCACTATAATGAAATTAATTCTTGTAATTTGATGGTTATTTTCTCAATTACTATGAATCGATTGGTCCGTAAAACACTACATCTTGTTTTGTCAGACAAACAGTCCAAATAAAAGAGATATCTCAGAAGCTGGAGCGCTTGCCCCTACCAGACATATCATCAAAAATGCTCGCTGGTGTGAGAAGTTAGCCTTCATTGGATGATAGATATCATGATGGCTCAGGCCATAACAAGTAATTACCAGTCCAGAGCATGGCAGTGATCAAAACACAATTAAATGAGGCTATGGACTCATCATGCATGGTGATAAAGTGAGTGTATACCGTGGTAGGGGGGAGGTGTAATGGTCTTGGGGGTATTCAAGTGGCACACAACAGGTCCATTAACACCAGCAGACGCCTTAAAGCCAGATGCAAAGCTCATCCATTCATAGCCATCTTTAATGTACTTCATTCAACATGATAATACTCACTGTCATAGTGCCAGTCTCTATGTGCTTTACATACTTTGTATTTACTTACAATATCACCACAATACACACTTTACACATCCTTTTATGTTTTTGAGGGCATCTAACAGCATAAACAGAATATTTAATGATGATCTCTATATATTATAGAGAGGAAGTACAAAAGATGGAGTTACAGATGCCAAAGCTCGTTTCTTAATGCTGAGTTTTCACATTAGTACCTTGTCATGTCTTTGAAGATGCTCATTTAAACAAAAAAAGCTCTGTTTTTCATGTGTCCACTCTTTAAAAGCCTTTTATCTTTTAGAGGTGCTGAGCGCTGGCTTTGAGCTCATGAAAGGCCAAAACAAAGACAGAGAAAATATGTGTTTTAAAAATTATTCACATTAGAGGAGGCCTGAGCAGATATGGCCCTCCTGTTGTTCTGATCTTACAATGATCTCTGACATATTTATAATTTTTTCCATCATAATTCATAAGTGTGTAGGTTGCTTTCATTCTTGCTTAAGCCTTTTACCTTTTCTTTAACCCACAGCACAACATCTAATTAATTTCTTTTAAGTATATTACTCTCTGAGCTCATTTCAGAGTACACTCAGGTCTTAGTTAAATCACTGACAACTGAAATGAATTCAAAACATCCAAACCTTAGTTCAATTTTGCTTCACTTCAGCTCCTTTTTTCCTTTAAATACTTTAAATTGGCCAGAACTCTTGACCATGAATCTGCCAAGATCTTTAGCCTCCTTAATGGGAAAGGTTCCTGTCAACCATTTTCTGCACCAACTTCCCAAAATATTTTTAATGCCCTCGTTCATACCCCCCCAGTCTGTCCACACTCACATTTCCACCATTCTAAGTAAAACATTTATTTTTACAGCCATGTCTGTGCTCCTTGCACAGCTGCTCAAATCCAGGGGCAGTTGTGGCTCAATAATGCATGCGAAAGTTGCACAACCAGTCTTGTAGGTCAAAGCTACTTTGCCTTGTTTTCCCTCAAGTGTTAGCATTTTGAATAGCAATAACAATTTGTTGATTCTGTATCATTGTGATGGCTTGCAGGACTTACCTGATCCTCTATAGGCATCACCAGAATGCCTCCAATTTTGAGCAGTACTTTCATGTAATTTTCATGGTCCTTCTGCACTCCTGCACCACAATAAATGCGGTCATATTGGTGGCTGTCTGTTGAGATTTCAAGGCAATTCCCCACCTGAAAGATGGGTTCACAGAACTCAAACCTGTGAAAAAAATGAGAAGTATAGAGAATAACATACATTATAGAGACTCATCATCACATTTGTGAGCTGAAACAGAATTATGCAAATTACATGAAAAGAATGAGAGAGATTTAAATGTATTTAATTTGCAAGACAGCCTCCAAGAGAAGAGAAAACTGGCAGGTTAAACTGTTACTAGTGTTCGTGGTATTTCCGGAATTACGCCGATTTACTTTCTTGCTGAGAGTTTGATGTGATTAATGCCACTTTCATGGCTGTCTGTTAAATGTAAGACTTCAGCCAGCATCCAGTTAATTTAGCTTAGCATACAAACAGGGTGAAACAGCCATCCTGGCTCTGTCCAAAGGTAACAACATCTGTCTACCAGCAACTCTAAAGCTCACAATTTCATATGTCACATCCTGTTTGTTCAAATATTTTTTTGATTTTCCTTTTTGTAACATTGTAATGTAATGCAATGTAATATTAATTAGCTTCAGGCAGATTGGACAGAACCAGGCTAGCTGTTTCCCATTTTTATGCTATGCTAAGTTAAAAGCTACTCACCATAGCTTTATTATCTGATGTAACATTTGAGAGTGGTATCAAACTTTTCATCTTACTTTGGGCAAGAAAGCAAATCAACATATTTTCCACAATGAAATACTCCACAAAGGCTTGTACTTACTTATCAAAGCTGTCACTATTCTTTATGAACTCATCCAGTTTCTCTCTCGCATATTCAACAACGTCCTTATGGAGCTCAACTCCATGGTTCACGCCAAATGGTCCTTGGAAAAAAAAAAAACACAACAAAAACACATTATCAACTATATTGTGATCCACTATCTATTATACTATCATGTAGAACTAAAACAACTGAAAATCTGTTGCCTAAATTTTTTTGTGGTGGTAAACTGGATATTCTTGAGTTTTGGACCATTGACAAGACAAAACAAGCAATTTATAGACGGTCCCTTGGCCTTTAGGAAGTTGCGATGGACATCTTTCACTATTTCTTTGACATTTTAGAGGCCCCACCATTAAATTTATCAGAAAAACCATATGCTTAATTGAAAATATGACTAGTCGCTGCCTTCATTTTATCACTGATGATTTGTAGGCACACACTGTACTTTCATGGTAAATTTGTTAACCAAGATTTCACAGAACATCTCGACACTTCCCACGCACAAAAGAAAAACACAGCTGTGAAAAAAGGGTACACTATGCTTACCTATGATAAGGCCAACCATTGTGCTCAGGTAGCCAGTTCCACTGCCCAGATTGAGGAAAGAAAGTCCTGGCTGCAGTTTGAGGGCCTCCATCACCTCAGAGTATATGCATGGAGCAGACAAGTGTATATTGCCATGCTTCCACGCCAAGTCTTTGTAGGCACTGTCCCGGTATCCGTCCAGATAGTAGTCCCCACGGTCAATGGCCCGAAAAGCCTGTTCAACTTTTTCTGTGCGAATATACTGCGCCTCCTTCAGATTATCAATAAGGTCGTCATTGTCCTCCCCAGCGCTCACAGCTCCCCCCATGGTGAAAAGAGAAAAGAAACACGGGCCAAACTTGTACTCAGGGTGAGCAGTTCCTCCTCAGAGAGGCATGGAGATGAACAGCCGGCTGAAGGATGCTGCCACTGTGACTTCTCAAACGCTCGTTCAGACAGCCGGTCACTTCCAGGCAGCAAATGAGCTGAAAGCATTTATCAAAGTGAAGAACAAAGATTTATTATTATGACTTTCCAATTCAATTCCTGTCAATGATTTACAGAGCCTTTAACAACTATTGAAATACTGCAGCCATGTTTTTTTTAAATATTCATCGCAAACAATACATTCACCATCATGTCAGAAAAAAAACAAACAATGCAACATTAATTTTAATTTGATGATATATTTAAGGCCTAATTTCGAGCCTTAAGTGTCCTGTGGTGTTTGTCACATTACATTTACCGCGAAGAATCTGAGCCCTGCATACACACTTCACTTATACAAAGTGTTTATGCTTATTCAGTGTACACAAGACTGATTCACAACGGACATTTTGACATGTCAAAGCAGGAGGAGCACAGATGTAATTAATAAGCTCCATTCAATTTAGGTTCAAGGGCCTTGGTTTAATACATGCTGGCTCACGAACATGGCTTACTTGGAAGCTTAATGGAAAAGAGCCGTCATGAATGTAATTTGTCACACCCGTGATTTTCCACCAAACACATTACAACATATCTGTTGCAGAAAAGCTCTAATTGTCATGTTGAAGAGGTTTCACAAAATGAAGTATGAACTATTTTAATTTTCCTGCTTCAGGCCTCTAAAAGAAAACTTAGTAAGGCTGCAACTAATTATTATTTTCTCGATTCATCATTTGGTATCAATAAAGGCAACAAAATAGTGAAAACAGCGTCAATCACTGCATCACAGAGAACAAAGTGACGACATAGAGTCTATTATGATAACCTGCAAAAAAAAAACCCAAAATATTCTATTTACTAGATTAAAAAAGACCAAGAAAGGCTGCAAAAATAGTTGCAGATTTATTTTCTTCTATTCAACTAAACAATTAATAAGGTAATCTAATAGCTGTAATAGTCCTTGGAATGAAACTGGTCTGACAGGGTGTAAAATTTACTTTTTTTTTGTTTAACTGCTCATACCTAACATACACACTGAGGCCCTGAGCAGTGACATGGGCTGACAAGCAGACATTTCCTTTCATTCTAAGAATACCAAGGCCAAAAAAAGGAGGAACTGCTGCGACAGGGCACTGCTTGTGGACGGGATTAATTAAAACATATACTGATCTCTGGTGTTCTGAAAGGTACTTACATTGTTAAGCGCTGAGCTACTGGCTTTACCGTGTAATATTGCACTATTAAGTACCACACTGTAGCAATAAAGAGGAAATTCCTAACACACGGTGGTCTTTAAACATTTTATAGATGCTTTGAAAAATAAAATACCCCACGCTGGCACAGAGTGAATGGGTATAACTGGAGATGCAGCTGAGGGAGACAAATCTAGAATTCTCTCTCTCTCTGCCTCCTCAGCATCTGACTCAGCTAATACAGATTAAATTCAGAGGTGACTTTGTAGTGGGAGGCCTGGTAAGGTAATTTTCCATTGGCTCTTTCTCACAGGCAAAAAAGAATCATTGACTCGCTCACCATCACCGATTATACAGCAGTGTATTTCTTTTAATCCCATTTTTTTCCTAGCCTCTCCCTCTCTGTAATGAATAGTGTTTTTAGTTGCCTGCAGTTTAAAGAAAATCTAGGAAAATGGGTCAGGCGAGGTATTCTACAAGCAAATTGCTTTTGGGCACTGCTGCACAATGTCGCACCAATGTATAATAAGTCTTGAAACAGGGGGTCATTATTCACCCACTCCTTCAAGACAAATCAAAAATGACCAGCTAGGTAATAACATTTATTGTAACAGCAAGGATCTGAATGGAAACAAGTGTCTCTCTGTAAATGGGACTCCAATGGTGCACACACACACACAAAACAGGGTGTTCTGGGTTGGCCACCAGGGTGTATGGAAAGTGCATCGACGCCATCTCAGGTCATGACTGGCTGCTATGAGTAGGGACAACTCACTGAACCGTGCAGGATGACGAGACATGCAACAGATCCTCTGGCAACACAAGCTCAAGTCTAGTGTGGTAACAAAATACCAAAGGCCTGTTCAGGCAGCACACCAAGAAGTACTCAGCAGTGTGTACTGACAGTGTGAAGAAAACTGATAATCCTCGTGGTTACCAGCATTTATAGTGCAAAGTCAGGCTTTTTATCAGTTAGTTTGCAGCTCGGTCAGCAAAAAAAAAAAAAAAAAAAGTCTGTGGACATTGTGTGTTGGTAGTCATTTGTAATGACTGGTGTTTCAAAGATATAGAAGTCCTAAAAATATATTTATATTGAATGCATTCCATATTCTATTACAACAACTTGTGAATGCGCAGTTCCTGCCTGTTTAGATTTCCTGAGGCTGTCGTGTGATTGTTTACTCTCATTTTCGCTGCCGCAAGAATGTGACAACGTTAAGAAACCACACAAAAAACTCCAAAAAGTGTAATTAAGAAGATTCGGCTGTGCAGGAAATTAATTCAACAACAATTTACTGTCAAATTTATGTCAAATGTATTATCAATACGAGATGTTTGCAAATTGATGGAGGTGCTCATCTGTTTTGCTACCAGGGTAACTGAGAAAAGATTAATTTTAAAGTCATATACACCAAAGTATTCCTCAGTGCAAAGACATTATGCTTTGTTTCTTTTCACTCTGAGTGGGATGAAAAATAGAAAACACCTAAATTGTAATTCAATACAGCAGTCCTGCAATAATTCTAACCTTTGTGCTAATGGCTTTGCTCTGGGAATAGCAGCATTGGTGGGTCAGTCAGTTTAATGAATTTGATGATTTCCTGAGTCCTCATCTGGTGCTGCCAGCATGCCACCTTTTCCACTTGTCCAACACTTAATTTCATGACAAGATACCTTAAAAACTAATGACCCAATTAACGATTAAAACTGCAGTGGATATCCATGGCATGCAGAAGATAAATCATACTGACCCTGTGAGCTTTTCTTTCCCCACTTTGAATGTCAAATTTTACATCATATATCTTAGAAATCTGAAAGATGGAATATGATGATATTTGCTGAATACTTTCATGATCCTCAGAGGATATATTCTTTAGGTCTTGATGACCCACTGACTTCTCCTCTAGGGTCCAAGCCCAGGACAAACTCTTTAAAGAATTCATTATATATTCTCCAGGGCAGACAGTCACTGCAGCAGCTTATACGCTCCCAAAAGCAAGAGGTCATTTCATTTTTCCTGACTCTGATGCCCTTTTCATATTTCTATTTATAGTTCAGGGTGTTTTCGGATGAGACATAAGAAGAAAATTGATAAAACAATATCATCCTCTAAAACAACACTAACACATATACTCCACTATCATGGTACAACAATACTGATATGAATACACACATTTACTTACTGTTCCACTGTTGATGAGTTTCTCGTTATTTTTATATGATGTACCTGCGTGTTGTTAAAAAGTCTGCGTCCTTTCTAACACTTTTTAACAGTGAGAGTGTGATGCGTTCAGACTGAAAAAAAAAGTGTATATATATCTCTTTTTATTCATGCAAGTTTGACCACCGGACTGTGTTAATTAGCCACAAACAGCCGAGGGAAGTGACAGCAGAGGCTAACAACAGGAACAGTGTTTGTGAGAAACAACTCAGATTGTCTGAAGCTGCTCCTCAGTTGTTCCTCTTACTCTCCTATGGATTTTTTGGATGGATTTATTTGCTCCTGTTGTCTCTGGGTATTCGTGACAAGGGCTCATACAGATCTTGTAAATTTTTGGCTCAAATTAAAACATGTTTAGCCGAAGCAGATGGGGAATGTAAATGAGCCTGTCTTGCTGATGACTTCGTATGCAACAGCACAGCCTCCGAAAATAACTTCACCTTCAGCCTGAACACATCATTAAGATAACAAACATTTTATCCGTTTATTTTCTTTCTTATGTGTAACGAGAATGAAAGCATCACAGCGCTGTCAGTATGGCCACACACTTTAAATGTTGTTAATTACTGTCACTGTGTGACAGAGGTATGCATTCAACCAGAGCTCAAGTCATTTTAAGCAAAGGTTCATTGGTTCCAGCTTCTCAAATGTGAGTATTTGATGCTTTTCTTTGTCATATATGATACTAATTAGGTTTTGGACTGATGGCAGGATAAAATAAAACATCTGAAGATGCCACTCTGGGAAATTTTAAGCATATTTTTCTTTTTCTAACTATTTTCTGACATTTTACAAACAAAATTATTGCAGGGGAAAACTAACAGCGGATTATTATATAACTGTTAGTTGCAGTGCGAATCGTTAGGATTTGCTGTCATGATGATTTAGAAATAAAAGTTTGAGCTTTTCAGTTGTGAGGATCTGCTGCATCATTTAGTCACAGATTTTTTTTCTTGGACTGTTGATAAGACAAAAGAAGTAATATGAGATTTGGGAACCTGATTTGGAAACACTACAAGTTGCAGATTCATATTAATAAAACAACATATAATAAACAAATAAATAAATTATGCTGTATTATTATCGGCGAAGATAGGACTTTATTAATCCTGATGGGAAATTCATAAGCTACCCCATAGTATGTAAATAATTCAAACAAGCTCCAAGCTTTACCAGCTACAGCATTTAAGTAATGCGCACATTGAAGCATCAATAATTTTGATGCATTAGTGAAAAGGATCATTCTGCATAACGAGTGGTATTTTAAGCACAGTATTTTGATGCAAATACTTGAACACTAGTTAGTTTTTCATTAAACTAATGCAGCACTTTTCTTCTACGCAGTTGTACTGCTTCGTTTACCAAGAAAACATATGACTGCTACTTCGTCCACTGTTACTAACATACAATAAGCTCGTGCTCATGCAGCCAAGGTGTTCCTTTACGCCATACTGCTGCGAATTTCCTGGTCATTTGCTGTAAACTCTGGGGCTGCTCACAGATGTTCCTAAATCCCCACAACTGACACCCGATGAAACCAATCAGATGTCTACCTGGTCACGTGCTGCAGTTGCCACACAGACGGCGGCCTGTCAGCCAATCGGCCGGCTGAACACTTTCTTCGCACTGCGTGTGACGATGGAGCAAAACAACAACAGCGTTTTCATGAAATGTTGTCATGCGTTATTGATCATGTCTGCTGCGCTGTCCGTTCACATCTGTGAGAAAACACACGCGGTCATTACAGGAGTGGGTGAATACTGACAGAGAGTGCGTGTGTTTGCGTGCGTTCGCCCAGCTTTTGTCCACCAACACGCAGTTGCTCGCCAGTTCTCTGCAGTGTGATTAACCTCAATCTTTTAGCAGCGACCAACTCAACCGGTTTGTTAAGAACAGGCTGAAATGTCAGCCCTGGTGTGTTTTGGTAATTGCTGCGAAAAAGATGCACCAATAATAACATTAACAATAATAAAGACAACATTAATTTCGCGGTGCTTCTTCCGCCTGACGAAGCAAACGTTTGTGAAAGCCCATTTACACCTGCATGCGTGCACAGCTCGCAACCAACAACGACGTGCGCAAAAGATGTGTAAATTTAGCACACGCTAGTTGCACTAACGACTCAAATGGGGGCTTTTAAATTTAGTGTGCACAGCATACATTAACACCAAGTGTCGGGCATCGCCATCCGAGTTGCACATGAACGTAGCTAACGTTTTTTTAGCCCTCCGTGGGCCTGAGTGCGCCATCATCAAAACAGAGACAAAGCAGGTTAGGTAAGCTCGTTTACACCGCTAGCTAACACACAGCCGCAGCTAGCCGTGCGTGTCACTATTAACAAAGCGAGCAAAACGGTAACCCAGACGGACTGCCAAACAATACAGGTCGATTAACTCACAGCCAAACGGCAGTTAACACAAAATGAACTAAAAAAAATAACTGATACTCACAATGTCGTCTCACTCCTCGCAACGCTAACAAGATGTGCAATGCGACGGTCAGTGACAGTCACTTACAGACGCTAACCGACCTCTTTAGAGGCTAAATAGTGTTTGGTTAACTGGCCCAAGTGGCTATTAGGGCGAAGAAGAAGTGACGGATGGCGAGCCGTTGTGTCGAAGTGGAAGAAGAAAGAAACAGCTGAGAAGAGGATGTAAACACAGGTCACGTGGTTTAAAAAATGTTGTCGATAGAGGGAAGCACTGTTGCTCACATCTATCTGTCCATCTATCCATGCACCGTTACCTTACTACAGTGAAAAGAACAGTTACTTTGACTTGTTTTAATCTGTTAGAAATAATTTCGTGGATAAGTAGATTGTTTCTACGTATTCGTGATGACATTTTATTATTATATAGTTTTTTTTAACCCAGGGTTCTAAGACTGTTTTGCCCTACTTTTTTAAAAGAAATGTAGGCTTTAAAGTCAGATGTAGTCATTTATAATTTTAATTAACTACTGTACTGAGCTGCAGAGACATTTACATCCATTATACAGAGAACAAATGTTGATGTCAGGTTGGAAGTTAGTGTCAGAATTAGACAATGAAAGATTTAATCTGTCTTTTCTCTGTGCGGTTTACTTTGTAATTACCCACTTGAAACAATCTAGTTTAACATCTCTACTTTCAGGCTTTTGAAGTTAAAAGACCACATTGTTCTATCTGTGACAGGCTTGCTCATTATCTTTTTCTTAAACAAGAGAGTACAAAATTGGAAAGGTCGTAGAAAGCTTCACCCACCTTGTAACCTCACACAGTTCTCTAAAGGAAAGGCCTAAATTTAGCCTGCAGCTGGTTTCTGGCCTGTTCTGGATGCTCATAAGGTTTAATAAGGAAGCAGTGGTGGTCAGAAGACATGCACAGGTCTGGGGCTGAGTTTTCATGCACCTCACTTCACCTCATCTTTTGATGATACAGTAGGTTACTTTAGGAAGAAGGTTTTATGTGCAAAATATGCAATGAGAGTACAGAAAAAGCAGCATTTATCTTGTTTGTCTTTGCTTGGGTTGTAAAGTTGTTAAAGGCTGCTGAAGACCTACTGTTCTACATTCATAGAAAGGGTTTTATACTGAAGGTTGCACAAAATAATCTGGTGGATTAGTTGGCAATATGGCTGCCAGAGGAGAGGGGGCTAACAAATCCATCAACATTCATAGTGGAATATTTTGCTTTCGCTTTATTTTATCATAAATGTTTTTTGTGTCGATATACATGACCACTTTTTGCAGCGTCAGCGAGTGTTCTCTGGCAGGTTGGCCTCTGAGGTTGAAGAGTTTGTTTACTTCCTCAGTCTGTGGTTTGATGATGTAACAGTGAGGAATTGAACCTGACTCAACATGACCACAAAATACACATGGTGCAGATTGTTTAACATGGGTTCATTCAAGGTTTTAGTAATTTAATACTGCACCTTCTCATCTGTCCAGGATCATTACTCGTGTCATGCATGGCCATAATAGACTTTAATAGACTCAAACTATGGCCTGTTTTTAGCATCGGAATCATAATTAGTAAAACTAGGGACGTTGCCAGGATTTCAGGTCAGGACCCCCGCTAACTATTTTTTTGTACTAAAAATAGTAAAAAGGCAGTGATGCTACAAAATCACAGTAAGCTTAGAAAAACGTATCATGTATACATGGGTTTAGCTAAAACCTAAAACATATATTAAAAAACTACACTAATCCATCACACAAAACCAGGACGCTGCATGTGGTCACACTTGCTTCTTCCAAAAAATACCCCCAAAAGCAAAAAAACAATATTTGGTAGTCATGTGTTTTATTAGATAAATACAAACATTGTTTTTAATAAAGCAGCATTACCTGAGATCACACCCAGTGCGTGCGTGTGTGTGTGTGTGTGTGTTGCTGTCTGCTGTCTGCTCTCCACCATCACAGTCTGCACATGCAGTATATATATTACAGGAAGTCAGGGCCCTGTGTGGCATGACGGAAATTATGTTTGTAGTAGCACTGAGCCAACAGTCTCATACTTTGAATGCAGTGTTGCTGCTACTTCTTTGGTTTATTATCTGGGTAGTATGCTGGCTTTGTTTCTGTGGCACTTTGCATATGCTGACTCTTACTTCTTACTTCGGTGAAAGTCCATGATTATCAAAGATGCTGGAGATTTCAGTATGTTTCGGATGATACTATGTGTATAGCTTTTAGTATTATTAAAACAACATTACTGCTGATGATACAAAAAAAGATTAAGAAGTTCATTACAAGGGCTGCCTCAATAACTTGTTGGACTCCTGATTCACTAGAAAAAGTTTTGGGTTTGAGCAAACAAAACATGAGAAGCGTTCAAACCATGCATCAGTTTGAAGGTCATTTATTTTTTGGCGGTTTTAGTAATCTTAAAAGCGTGTTGAGTGAGCAGGTCAGGATGCCAGGAAGATTTTTTGTGCGTGCAGCTGTCAAATTTAAGAAAGAAGTGATATTTTCAGGTTGTGTTTTATGAGATTCGTTGTGAGCATTGGTATGCTTTTATGATGTCTCATTGGCCCAGTGGTCAGCATCTTAAACCTCTGGGTCGTCATTGTACTATTTTATTTTGGTTCCTAACTTCAACAGCTGTTGATGTGTGCAGTACAGTAGAATGTCTTGTCTAAACTAACCACTCCCCGTTACTCCACATGTAATACCTAGAAATGACCACAAGGTGCTGCCAATGCCAAAGGAAACTTGGTGGCTTACTTGATACATCAGGGGTAACTGGGTTTACATTTGAGAAACTGCACAACCATTTGAAAAGTTTATTTCTACCATACACAAACTGTACAACACAGCGCATATCTGTTTATTATGAAATAGTAAAAGTAATAGGAAGTTTCAATTTACAAACTACTTCAACTGAAAAAAGCATTACATTTTAATGTAAAAGAAAAGAAAATACAATACAATTTCATATCATACTAATATCGTTCCACAAAAAAGCATTTCACAATACAAAACATCAAATACTAACAGGGAAAAAATAAATATTATTCACAAAACTTCCTGAGCAAACAATGTGTGGTTTAGGAATTAAATATAAGAAATTATAAATAAAGGATTATTAGGCTTAAAGAATGCGATTCAGATTTTTTAAAAGATTGAAATTCATACTGAGTATTTGGATAAAATAGGGTCTTATATTTTTGTAATTTGGCTCTTTTGCTGTTACATTTTTTGTTTCTTCGAAATGTCCTAAGCTACATGTCTTTGAATTATTTTTGCAGAACCGAAAAAATGTATTGCTCAAATGAATAACTGTGTCATTTTTCTCTTGGGATTGACTTGCAAAATTGAAACCGGTTTTGTACGGCAATACGACCACAGTATCCCATTTCCCTTTTTTTTGTTGAAGGGCAGTGTGGTTGCTAAAAATACAAAAAAACAGAAAATACAAAAGTGCAATTGATGCAAATGAACAACTGATTAACCAACAAATATCGTTTGTCTATGTTTTCATTAGTTTTTTTTTTGTTTGTTTGTTTTTTTTTTGTATTTAATGATTGAAACTGAAACAGGAGTTGTAGTGGTAGTCAGCTCGGTTTTGAAATAGCTACTATTCAAATCTGCCCCAAGCGTTACAAGAATATTCAAACTGTAAGACTGGTTGAAATGTTAAGGCTTGTAAGCAGTACAAGATAAAACAGGAGCAGATGATTTTTCTTGTTTTTTGTCACTCCTTTCTTTTCTCCCCTCTCCATGCTAGCAAAAGTTAAAATAAACACCAAACTTTTCAATCTCAGTCGAGATATTTCAAAACCTGACTTTGAGATTACAGCTACTTAGACAACGTATTTAAACAGTCATCAGGAACGTCTCCTCCTATGAAAATAATTGTACTGTATAATACACCATCCACGTAATACTGTCCTACCACAAAACATAGTACTTGTATATTTTTATGGATTCATATACATTTAGGCACATACTATATGCACACTTCAAAGTGTGTGCACAGAAGGCAGTTTAATATCTATATTTAAAAAAAAGACATCTTGACAAAGTGAATTTTTGATTTTTGTTGCACTCTTCTTGTGGCACACTATGCAAAGCAGAATCTGACATTCAGTTCACCGAATGATGTTGCATTTTTGCTCGGTGTCACTTCCTGGTTGCATTCAGTTGTTATTGGTTAAGAAGAAAAAGGTACAGTACAAGTGCATTGCATTTTTTTTTTTTTTTTTTTTTTTTTTATCTCAGTGTTCACTTTGCCTTACCATACATTCAGTTTCCAATAAACAAAGCAAAAGCAATGCTTAAAAATATTGATGCTTAGTTGTTTTGGTAGGTTTTTACTTTGAAGGGAGATCCAACTTATGGTCTAATAATAATAATAACAATAATAATAATAATAATAATAATAATAATATACGTTTTTCAACACTAGATGGCGAAAGTATGCCATGGAACTGGAATGTGCTTTTATGTAATTTACAATGTGCAGAAAGTCAAACAGATTTCTCAAATATTAAGCATTTACAACTCTAGAAATAAATAAAAACTGAGGAAATAAATACACTGATGAACAAATATAATAATAAATAGTGATAATATAAGAATGACATGAACACATACAGATCAAAATCAAGCAAACCATACAAAATAATTAAGTGCCAGATCGGGTAAAAATCTCACCGGGATAAACATATCAAGTGAATGCAGAAACAGTAAAAGCATTACAAATCTGGCTGGTAATTTTCTCAGTGCAGTGTATTTACCAGGAAATGCCAAACACATTTCCAAAAGCCTTGTCTTATACATGCAGCCAAGCCAGCACTCTTCAGTAAAATAGAGCTATCTAGTGCCATTATCCCAAGTCAAAGAAACCTCTTGGTAGCTCTACAGCTTAAACATGGATGCCCTTAATAGCCTGTTTGATATTATCCAAGAGGGCCTTGCACTCCGGAGAGTATTCATGCTCCGAGTTGTTGTACATATCAGTTAATGTGTTCACATAGGCTTCAAAATTATGCTCACTGATGGGTCCCTGCAACAAAAACATTTTTGACTATTAGTGAAAACAGCACAGCAGAAATGACAGTTGAATTTAAAAAAAAAGAGAGATTTCTTCCAGGACAGGTTAGATATAATGAGTTGTAGTGGAGTCTGTGGTCAAGGCTTACTGTACCATTTGAGGCAGCTGAATGTCTGTTAGACTGTTAATGAGAGCTTGGCTAAGGCGAGCGAGCTCCTTCAGAAGGCTGTCGTTGTGCTGTTCGATCATCTTGTTCTCCTCCTCAATTGTCTTCAGGTTACATTCCATAGACGATATCTGCTTTCGAGTACAAGGCACAAAATACAAACGCTCGTCAAATTGAGCGAACAAAGATCTCCCACCTTTGTGGATAAAATTAACTCGTCAGGGTGGATATTTACCTGCGTTTGAAGTTGCATCATGTCTGCTTCTATTTTCATGTTGGATTCGTTCAGTTCTTTAATTTCATGATCCAAATGCTGAATATCTTCTTTGTTTTCAACACCTGAGTTGAAGCATATCATGTAATTTCTCATGTTCAAACTGAAAACAAAGATATTTTCTGTGTGAACTGCAAAATATGTCCACATTTGCATATCACGCAACGTGTCAGGGTGTCAGGGTAGCTTACCACTGCTCGCTTTCAATTTGATAGTCATCATCTCGTCTTCCGAGTGCTTTTTCTTGATACTCTGTGCGTTCAGTGGGCAACCCGACAAGCTAGTTCAGCATGTCATAAAGGACCATTTTTAGGTGGGAGAATGTCACAAAACAGATAAACTTTAAAATCAATAGAGATCATGAATGAGAGTAATGGTTCCATTGTCAGAATGCAACGTGTCGACCGGCAGTATTGTTCAGAGATAAAACGGAAGACAGACAGGCGACCTCACCTCCTGTGAGTGGCAAACACATTATTGGCATGTCCAAGGCCATTGCAGCCAGGCAAAGGACAATGGGGCAGTTCCTGTTTACTGGCCTTCCAGGCAAAGGGCAGCCCATTGATGGACGACTCCTTCTGTCTTTTGGCAGCAAGTGGACAACTGCCCGCACTGCGATGGGATGTGTATTTTCCCGATATATGGCCCTGTCCGTCACATCCAATTACTGGACACCTACCAGAGAAACAAACAAAGAGTCAGACATGTCGTAAACCTCCAAACACTGCTGATTCATGCGGGGAGAATCTAACTAAGTTGCATTTAATAGCATTTTTTCCTACGCAATAGACAAATCAAATGCTTTGAACAAATGCTCAAAAAACAAAAAACAACCACATCATTAAAAAAAAAAAAAAAAAAAATCTCTCTTTCAATAACTAGACCGGAAGATTTGTTAACCATTAAGTTGATTAATCCAGCCAAATGCTGATTAAAAATAAAGTCGCCAAAACTAGAAATAATCGCATTAACTATAAGTTACTAATCCACTAAAACTTGAGGTAGAACAAATGCTCTGCTCAGTGTGTTTGTTGTGAGGCTGCTTGAAAACAAAATGCACAACTCACACTGAATATCATTAAGAGTTTGTCAGTTGGAATTGAGGCCTGTTTTCTGCAGGTCAGTAATGGAGTGACATGAATTACAGATAATTGTCATGTATCCCCTCATGCGAAAGAATGTAATTTGGTGGTAGATAACCCTTTCCCTTATTGATAAAGGTGAAAGGTCACCTGAGATGATACAAATGGCACACATGCTGTAGAGTGCTGCAGCAAAAAGCCTGTTTCAGCATTTTGTTACTCGACAGCACAGCAGCACTTAGAGGACAAAACAACACCAGTCCCATTACTTGCAACTACCACAGGTAGGTGGCTTGATGCAAGGCACCAGGACAATGGAGGCATGCCATATGGTCCACTATTTACAATAATCTAGGGACATTTGCTGCCCTCCCCCTTTCTCTCCCTTTCTCTCTTAATGTGTATGAGATCTGTTCCAGTCTAATTCCTAAGCTCATGGCCCTTGCATTAGTAATTAAAAAGAAAAAAAAATCTGTGTCCAGATGTATAAGTAAACAAGGGCTTGTATATCTGACTTTGGGTTTAAACTCCAAATCAATTACATTATTTTTTTTCAATAACACTTTCACAGACAATGATTAAGCTACAAATGAGTGCCCATCCATAAATTCAACATTTTCTTAATATACTATAATTATAAAGAAAGCACTTAGTGAAGTGTAATAAGCCAGATATTCCATTCAGAAAATAGGAAAAATGGAAAACCCTGAAAAAAAAAAAATCCCACAAAAACATTCTGCTAATCCTTAGAAAATAATTCACTAATGTTACCACAAGAGAAGTATTATTTTCTTTGTTTAACTTAATGGCCTCCAGGTATAAAGCCCCAGGCACAAAAGCATGACGCATTTTCACGATGTTTTCTTGTTTTATTTTTGAAACAAAAAACATGACAGCATGTGACGAGAGAAAAAAATCTCTTACTTAAGCTCTTGCTCATCTTTGTCATCCTTGTTTGGTGTGAGCTTCAAACCTCCCTTTCTGGCACGTGGACATCCTGACAAGCTACAAATGATTTGAGACAGTATGCGTTAACATGACAGTAATCTATGAAAGAGTAGACACACATGCACACACACACGTGTATATATATATATATATATATATATATATATATATATATATATATGTATACATACACATATACATATTGTTACAGGCTGCTACTATGGTGTTTAAATTGCACAATCTAAATCTACAAATCAAAATGAATACATGAATTCATCAAGTTCCTCAACTCTGCATTCGCACATAACATGGATTTTAAATGGACACATAAATGCATAGATAAATGAAAAGGCAGCCAAAAAAATCAATAAACACAAGATTTCAAAAAGTGCAGCATGTTTGCAGCATAAAGTGAGACTTTCACCATCTGTCTGAATGTCATGCATCTGACAAATGTATTTCATGCTCAGTTGCGGTTCATTTTTCTCTGCTACCTTCTGTGCGAAGCATAGTTCCCAGTCACATGTCCAGATCCATCACAACCAGGTGTTGGGCACCTGTGGGTTGAGAGACACAGAGACCAGGTGCTTTTTACAGCAAAAGACTGCGAGCAGAGCGGAGGATTCATGCCAATATGCAGAAATGTAGTACAAATACCAAACAACTTCATGTGGAGTACATAGAAATCATGCATAATGTGTAGGGACTAGAAAGGAAAGCAAATGTCATGAAAATAAATGGAAAGAAAAGGAAAGGAAAGTGCTGACCCAAGATGAAGCAAAAAACAAGCTGCCTAGTTCAATGTGAAAAATCCTTTAGCAACAATAACAGTTTTCAAAACACATACTTTAGTTCCTGAGAGTTGGCTGCCATCAGTGATTTGAGTGTTTTGTCAGCCAAGGGACATCCAGACACACTAGAGAGGATAAAGAGCTAACAGTCATTTTAATGCACTCTTTGATCACAGCTGAATTGAATAATCTTAATACAATGTCTCAATGCATATTTATACAAAATTATTTGAAAACACAATTCCACTTCCTCTTCACAAGAAACCTTGTCACCATGTTTTATTTTTTTCAACTGACTCATTATATAAAAGCTAAAGTCTAACTCTACAAGCGAAGTGACATGTTTTCAACTGTAACAATCAACATAATTAAACATTCAGCACTGTTTCCCTTGTCCATATATCTGCTAGCTGGTGCTAATGAGAGTGTAATTAATTACAGTACCTCCGATGCGATGCATAATTCCCCGTGACGTGGCCGCTGCCGTCACAGCCCGGGGTCGGACAGCTGCAGGAGAGCACAAAGCACTTAATGCACAGATTACTCTACTTCCCACAGACTTTTCCAAGCTTGAACTGGAGCTTTCTTTTACACTGACAACCTTTTCATGGGCATTAAAGAGTTAGTACAGCGGGAAGTTTAGTAGAGAAATTATTATTATATCGTTCTACATTCGGTTTTAGTAATGTCTCTGAACGTCACTGAGGGAGTGCTGTGCTAGAGGATCCTACAGTTCTCGCGGTGTGATTCTCAAGAGGAGACCCAGCAGAGCATGCACTCTAACTACAAGAGTCAAGAGTTGTAAGCTTTTACAGGACATATGGTGGAGAAAACTCACTTTCAAACAGATACATTTCTGCTCCACATGAACCTGCAGACATACTGTGATAGGTGACACAGTGAGTTTCAGCTTGTTTGGACTCACTTGTATTAAACTGTCCCATTCAAACACAGGTATAAGGTTTGGCATTACACTTTTTATTGTTAGCACTGAGCACCTGCTGACTTAAAGGGAAGCTCACGTTATTCACACCTGACTAAATTAAGATGCTACAAGATCTCTTGAACTTGGTATACCTCAAAAGCTCTTTTTTTGAATCTCGTAATAGCAGTTTGGCTTTGGGACTCAACATGCTGCTGTCTCCTTTGTAGTGCTGGTCCTCCAAGGGGACATGATCGTAATCCTCCTGTGGACAAAGGAGAAGTAAGAACATGGCCTTAATTGTCCAAAGTATGAAACCTGACCACGATCTGCCATGACCTAAAAGTGAATAATTAATGAAAAGCCCTGTATAATACTCTTAAAACACAAGCCCTGAGGGTTAGAGTGCAAGGCAAAGAGATTATACTTAATGATACTTATACTGCAGTAAACCATACATCCATTTAAAGTCACACTTAATCCACATAGTATTTATGATGTATAGCCTATGGATTTTCTTTTCTTTTTTTTTTTTCTCACAGACAAGTCACCAGATGTTATGTATGATTTAAAAGCAGGTCAAATGTGATAACTCGTGATACCAGCTACAAATGAATACCACCTGTGAAATGAAGACAATCCACATTAAGATTCATTCAGGCCCTCAGGCAGGACGAGTATGTGGAGACCAGATTATCACCAGTCTTCAGTGTAAAAATATTTAATAGATTAAAGATCAGACTGGAGAAGCTCCTGCTTTGTCCGTAGAAATGTCACAATTTAAATTCTCACCAAATATATCAGTGGCAGAGCTGCATGTGTATTTTGTTCTGGAAGTAAGTTTTATTAAATTTGTCAGCTTTAAGTCTTTTTTAAACTTAATTTATTACTTTTACTTAGTATATTTAGACTATAATGATTAAATATTTATACTAAATCTAACAAGAAATTAGACTAACACAGGAAACAGTTTTCAGTAAATTCCTGAAAATTCCCAAAAATTCCCAAAAAGAAGTATATAGGATGGTAGCAATTATAGGGGTAACAGAAATAACAGAGAACCAGAAATTGTTCTGTTTGGGAAGACACCTGCAGAAGAAAAAACTGCGCTGCTGAAATGAATAAACAGAATAAGAAAATTCCAAATGAGTTTAACATTTGAGAAAAAATTAGACAGTATTGTATTAGGGATCCCATGAAACTTATTTTCTATCTTCTCTATCTCTGTTTTTCTTTTAATGTGTCACTGGGCAACTCAATCTCATTGTTTTATTTCACTTTGTGTTATTGAAATTTCTTCATTTGGTGCCGTGATATCACACCAGAGACTGTTCACTGTTTGACCTTCAAATTCTCCCCCTTTGCCACTCACATGTTATGACATCAGTGTCAGTGTTTTTGTTTGTTTGTTTGTTTGTTTGTTTTACCTCTGTGTCCTGTAAAATGTGTGCTTTGCTGAAGTTGACAGGGACGGGGTTCTCCCAGCTGTCTCTCTCGCACAGCGGCTGGTAGAAGGCGGGGCTGATGAGTGCGCTCCCACCTTTGGCCATAGTGGACTCAGAAGGGGACAGCGGCTCATCTAAAGGCGGTTTTGTCTGGGCTTTTATGTTTTCCTTGCACTTCTTCATGCTCAAATCCAGGGTGCCATTTTCATCCACTTCTATGAGCATGTCCTAAGGGCAAAGGAGTTTAATCCTTGACATTCAATCAATTAATACATGTTGCAACATTTTGCAGAAGCGTACAGTACAACTGTGCCTCACAAATCATTACAGTGTATGCTAACATGTGACCGAGGGGATTAAAAATAAAATCTACTTTGCTAATTACACTAAAAGAAATGTAAATAAAATAGTACAATTTCTCATTAATATGACAGCGGCAACAGGGTAAACTTCAAGCAACATTTCTCTGTAAACATAAGAAATGACTTAAGTCGCAGAGCAAACAAACAATGTATTTAAATAATACATACAGTGGTTATCTCACACCAGACAAAGTACCAAACTAAGCCAGCATTAATTCTGCTGAATGCAAAAAAATAATAACTAGTGTGTAGTTTTTCAGTGACAGCTGCGTCATCTGTTTTCTAGGACACACAACCAAGATGGCAGCTGGGGGGGGCGTAGCTGGTTTTAGGTCATCATTATTATAGCAAAAATTAAAAAGCTTAATGTGGCATAAGTTTCCCCGCTGACAGATGTGTTTGTCGTTTCTGCACTGAAATGCAATAGCATGATGACTTATGGCTGTTTTATGGTATTAAAAGTTTTACCTCATTAAATGCTGAAATCCTTTTCCATAAATGAAACCAATTATTCGATGCATATGTTTCATTAAACCCTATACATCATTATTTTTTTGTAACAAAAGGGAGCTTTTTAAATTAATTAAAGGGGATAATTTTCATGAACACTGGATGAGGCTGTCCACTTTAATTATCCAGCCATTTGATGATGTGTGTACCTAATCGAAGTAACACCAGTGTTAGGACTTTTTGTAATTTATTTAGATTTTAATGTCTTTTAAAAAAAAACAAAAAAACAAAAAAAAAAAAACCTCAGGATTTTGTTCCTTTTTTGTGTGTGTGTTGTTTATTGATTAGTGGTGAAATTCTAATGCCTCACTTTGTTAAAGAAGTAAAATCAGCTTGTATTCGTGCTGTAAGGGCTGGCTATTTGGTGCTTTTTGAGTGTGATATTTCAACATGTAATACATATGCAGATAAGTTAAAGCATATAACACTCTAAATATGGCCCCTTTTTTCAGACCTGAAAGCTGATCTTTATTTTGTACGTCTCTCCAAGACAACTAAGCTGTAAATGAGAACAGATGATTAACTTGCTAACACTGTTTTATTCATTCAGTGGGCTGGTACCTGGTACAGGGCCACATTCTCAGCTCAACAAGCTGGGAGACAAGGATCTGTGCTGTGTAGGTGTGGAAACCTTGAATCATCTACAGTACAGTGTGCACGTATGTAACCCACAGAATGTGATCAATATTAATCATGAAGTGAGTTTGGAAGAAGCTGAACACAATGCTGCCTTGGAGATAGTGACAGCAGAAGAGATTTTGGATCTGCACACATTTCCAAGAAGAGTTTGGATTTTGTGTGAATTAAACTTTTCAGATGTTAACTCCTTTAGCTGATTGGCTTAATCCCTTGAAATGCTTTTAAAGACTATTTGGTGTAGACACACAGCCTATGCTGGATCATATAACTAAGCAAAATATCCTCTGCCATCTGCAGCGGGCAAGATGCAATTTCAGACAACAGTTCAGGGTTTTTACATGCCAGCTGATGTCGAAACAAAATACACTACCACATGTTTTATTAAAAAAATATGCGAGTAGTTGTAATTGGGAAAGAAGGCTGACTGTATTCCTTCTTTTGATGTGATTACACAAATTTTCATTTGTGTACATTAAAGCTTTATGGAGTGGAAACCTCCTTGTTTTTCTGCCATCGGAGCGACAAGCTCCCTTTGCCAAATTCTGTCTTTTGATGTCTTCTCTTTTTATACACAAATCAGAGTTCCTTTAAAATGACCACATTAAATACCTTTCCAAGTGGTCTAATTTGATTACCTTTGTGGAGGTTGCCAAGGGCCGGCCGGCAACAGCCTCCATGTTCTTCCGGTAGCGAGTGGAGAGGTTAAGGATGGCGGCAGTCGCTGCTGTGGCTTGGAAATCGTCTTCTTTTTTGAATTGACTCGGTGGGCTGTGCTGACCAGAGGTGGGCAATCGGCCACCTGGAGCACTGAGGAAGCCAGGATACTGCTGAGGTGCTAAAAGACAAATAATTAGTGCATAATTTAGTTACTGAGACACCAGGTGTTATACACAAACTTAATAGTTTGTAGAAAACAAGTTAGGAGTTGATATTTGTGGGTTTTAGCAATAACCATTGACACAGAAATATGGATGCAATACTTAAACTTACTTATTAAAAACTGCTAAACATGACATTTGCATGTAGTTTTATGGTTTTGCGGACCAATAATAATCTTGTGGTCAAAACAAAGGCTCCGTACTTAAAGCATGTTACAATTTATGCACCTTCAATACAACCTTTTCTGCAGAAAATAAAATGTATGAGACTTACAATCAGATAAATGTGACAATTCCTGGTCCTGGTTGGTTCCCATCAGAGGCTGTTTGCCGAAGACTTGTGCATCAAAGCTGGCGTAATCAAAGCGGATTCTGCTGTACTTGTCCATGTCTTTCGTGAGGCTCGGCTGCAAGGCTGCTGCTGGATGAGAGAGCCTATAGTTCAACTGGTTCATCTCGAACTTCTTCATCAAGCCAAGGGCTCTACAAGGAGACAAATAAAATAAAATAAAAAAAAAAAAACAGAAAAAACAGGTCTGTATTTTATTGCGCAAAACTTGTGAAATAACAAGTGCCCCACGAGCTCATATTAAGCAGTTAAGCAAAGACATTGTTTTAAATCACTCAGAGATGCCAGTGCTTTTGTACACATAGAGTCTGGGATCTGATGTGTGTTGTAGATCCACAGCCAGGTTGCCAGACTAATTAATATAGTAGGAGTGGGCATCCTGCCCATGATATATCCACAGGGAACAAAGAGTTCTGCTCTTTTATCATCTCTAATAGAGAGGAACTCACAGCACCAGCAACCGTTGCTTATGTCTGCTTGGAAAGCTGAAAATAGACTGTGTTCTGCTGGGATCAGTGAATAAAAATATCCAACACTCCCCTCAACAATAATCGTGTTTATCACTTTTTTGCATAACCTCAGTTAAGCTTTTACAACTTCAGTCCACTGGTTGCTCTGGATGCTCGCTGCAATTATTTTCTTGCACATGCATCAATAGCAGTGAAAACCCTCAGGGCGCTCTGGCAGTTTACCTCGGTGAGCGGTCAGGTGTTTGTCTGCACTTCAGGCTCTCGTCCTGAGGTTTGGAGACCTTCACTGCAGCAGCGATGGGGCAGCCTGAGAGACTGGTTGGGGAGGAAATCAAACACATTAGTCTAATACCGTAACTCATCTATGAACAGGGTGCAGATTTTCTAATGGATTTCTCTTGTGGATGTACCTCCGGTGGGTGCTACGGTTGCTGTTGACATGTCCTCTGCCTGTGCACCCAGGTGTGGGGCACTTGAGGACATTCTCATGCATGGCCAAGACTGAGGAGACAAGCACAGAGACAGGAAACAGGCTAAGCTTAGAAAAACCAACATAATTCAACCATGGAAGACATAATCAAGCTTAAAGATTATAAGATGGTAAATACATATAGATACCAAGCATTTCTTTTAAAATAAAGAAAACACATTTTCAGACATTAAAGGATGATTTATGAAACATGTTGGTACATTAATGCCTATAGAGCAAAGATCCTACTGAGACAGAAACAGGAGAAAAAAGCAAAAGGATTTCTCATTGTGAGGGACGCTGTAATGTGGCTGAAATGTAAATAGCTTAGTGCAAAGAGGAGCGTAACCAGACAGCTGATTATATTCTTCAAAACAAATGCGTCGTTAAAGGTCCGCTCTGTATCCTTAGAAACTTCTTTTCTGTACATATTCTCCAATTAGTTTGTTGGAGTTGTCTATTTATTTTTGAATGCTGCGTTAGCTAGCCCTTTGATTTGCAAATACTGCCTCCAGTCTAAGAGCATGTGCTTTTTTGAAAAAGTTAATTACTTTTTCTGTTCCTTTTGTAACATTACTGTTTAATGTTGAATGTTTGTTGAGTTATATTGAAATGACTTAACAATCACCAGTGTGTGTGTGTGTGTGCGTGTGTGTGTGGAGGGAGGGGAGAATTCAATATTCAGAAATTACAACACTATGAGAAAGAGAGAGGAAAGCCTTTAAATTTATTTGAAAAGTTTCGTGCACATCTTTGAATTGAACTAAATGTATA
Organism: Scatophagus argus; assembly: GCF_020382885.2. Lineage (NCBI taxonomy): Eukaryota > Metazoa > Chordata > Actinopteri > Scatophagidae > Scatophagus > Scatophagus argus. The sequence goes on along the minus strand of NC_058505.1, from coordinate 9,193,425 downwards.
AGCAGTTCTTTCTTGTCTTTGGGTCTGTGCTAAAAGGATTTCAATTACTGTGACTGATTGTAAATCCTAAAACTGGCAGTAAATTAGTATAAATCACCCAGTATACAGGCTGTACATACTGTACGAAATGCTGATGTGACTTACTCTCGGGAGGAACTCGAACTTTATGAGGACACCCAGACAGACTCCTGTGATGTGGGTACAGGCCGGTCACATGACCCGTGCCATCGCAGCCTGGAGTTGGACACTTTATATCCTTTTTATCTGTGCGTGGAGAATCTACAGACACGGTAAAATGAGATTTCACAATAAACAAATATAACACAGCCACTATACTGCTGCCTAAACCTTCCAAAGCCTTTCTTTCTTTGTGTGTGTTCTGTCAAGAAATGTAGAAATATGTGAAATAATGCACTTGTACTTTCCTGTCTACATGGGTCAACAGATTGAAATATCATGCAAAGACAGACACTTTTTTCACAAAATGCATCTGTTAATCTGTCATTTTAGTTAAGGCTGCAGTTCAGCACACAGCATTCACTTCTTAATGCCCGTCCATCGAAAGATTACATCTAGGATTACACATTTAGCTGCAGTCATTTGAAGAATCAGAGGGAAACATGAGAGGTACTTTGGGAGGATTTAAGACTTATGGTCATGGTTAAATATCCAGTTGATTCCTATCAAAATCCAATATTCTGAGTAGTAGCAATTCCATCAGAAAATTTTGTTCTTCTTTATTTGATGTCTGCTTATTTATTACTTCACTTGTTGCCAAAATGTTTTTAGTGCTTAAGAGGATTTCCTTCCCCTGATTTCCCCCCTGCGTATGCTTCTTTTATTCCTTTTAATGTTTTTTTTTTTGGGTCTCCAATCATCCAAATCACAAACGGTCTATCTGATTTATGATGGATGGAGGTACATTTACGAAAACTGCTTGCTCCCATATAACTTTACTGACATATCTATATCGTTACCTTTTGCTCCATGATAGTTGAGTCTGCTGTCCATGTCCATCATTCTATGGTGCCTTCTCTCATTGGTCATCTGCTCCATGAGGAACCGGTCCATCTCCCTGTAGGCATGGTGTAGGGCCTGTCTTTGCTCTGTCTGTAGAGCTATGGCCTGCTCCAAAAGGCTGAAGTTCACCCGTCCTCGGCTCATCTCCAGGCCTCTCTCGTGGAGGCCCAGAGCCCAGCCGTCCAGCCGAGGTGGCCTCTCCGCCTCCCCCTCCCCCTCGCTGTCTTCCTCTGTGGGTAGAGGCCTGTATCTTAGAGCCTCAGCCTGATAAATACTAACCTTACCCATCAGACCACCTAATTCTGAATGAGGCTCTTCTTTCACGTGGCCATTCCTGCCTGAAAGGTCTTCAGAGGCTCTGGAGGGACTGCAGCCTGAGTCGTTCGCCTTGGCAGACAGAGACAAGGGCTCCCACTCAGCCTCCCTCATGTCTTCGTATGGAGTCTGTGGGGATGATATACCGCTCATTCTGTCTTGACTTTGGTCTTCTTCATTATTAAGCAGCTCAGCATCGTCTTCATCCATCAGATGCTCAGATGTGTCCGGCTCACACTGCGGGGATCCGTTAGATGTAACTTCTGACCATCCGAGAGAATCACTGGACTTTGCCGCGTCATAGCAGCCATTTTTGTTGGAAAGTCCATTGACCGCCCTTAAGTTTCCATCTTCAACAAGAACAACAACAACGAAACATATATTATTTTATGTGTTTCAAGAAGACCCTTTTGTGACCCTCTCAGTGTCATACAGAATAAGAATTGTATGTCCTCAATAATCTTCTCCAAATCCTTTAAAGGTTTTAGATTTTGTGTTACTTTTCTACAAATAATAGCTTGGGAAAAACATGTTTTTAAGACCTTCTAGAGGATTAATAATGTTGCAACAGAAATGACAATCATAAGGATGTACGATTTCTGAGCAATTCAAGAATATTTTGAGTAACATATATGATGCTTCTTTCTGCTAGTTGAATATGAAACCTGGAGATGAGAAACACAATTGTTTTCTTCTTCCTCTGTGTCTCCAATTGGAGCAACAACCCAATATAGATTTAAGACAAGATTATGGAGGGATTTACTGTGTGGTGAACAGCGGACATCAGTTTTTAATTAGTTATGTGTATTTATAAGTGCAAGCTAAGAAGCAACATGTTGTCATCTCCACACAAATGGATTTAAAAACACATAATTGTTGTTTCTAGGGAGGATTCCTTAAAACACATATGGGAGAAACCACAAACATAAAGATAAAAGAAAGAAATCTCCTTGAGCTGCTGTCTGTGTGACAGAACATCGTTTAAGAGAAGCCAACCAAACACCTCAGTCAAAAAAAAAAAAAAAAAAAAACAAAACCAAAAAAACAAAACAAAACAAAAAAAACAGACGTCGTTGTTGTTTTAAAAATAGCACAATAACACACCAGCTAACGATGCCCCCAGATATTACCCACAAAAAGTGCCCACGTCGTTTGCCACATTAAATCTGATTTAAAAACTACTTGTCTACTTTATACTCTTTATAATGAAGTAATTATGTGGAACTTGCTCAATTATTTTCTTTTTCTACATGTCCTGGATAGTCAGTTTTTTGTGTAAAAATATAAACAACTCATGGCAGACCATTAAAATGCAAGATGCTGCTGGAAAAGACAGGCAGATCATTTTATTAGGATCTTTTCTAATAATTTGATTTATTTGTTTTTGGAGATAAAAGCTAGACTCCCTTCTTTTGAGTTTTAAAATCCTTGCAGGTGTCATAAGATACCATATATGATAAAGTTGTGCCATTCTTATCAATTATATATGCATTTCTTCTTAAATTTTACACCCATTTGCTATAATCTCTTTTCACCAGCTTATTTTGCACTGAGTGCTCTCAGTAATTTAATTTGCATTGACCTTTTGCTGTATCTTTTAGCATAAACCCAGAAGCCAGAAGAAGCCTTACTCACTGAGAGGCTGATCAGTGGAACAGACAAAGAGGGTTAGGGTTATCCCTTCGAAATGCATCTGAAACAACACTTTATTAACACCACTGATTATATTAAGTCATGGTCAGTGATTAACATTGCAAAGCTATCATCTGGATTGATTCAACAAAATCTCGCTTGATCCTCCAAAACCATTCAAACTTATGCTCGATTAAGGCTCTTTGGGCTGCGAGGGTTTTTACTTTCTGTAGGCTGGACTGTGGGCCTATATCCTCTTAAGTGGCTAGACATCAGAACCAAAAGTAGGATTCGATAGGCTGAGGAGACAGATAGAGATGGATTGTGAGAATCAGATCACACACTGTTGAGGATGATACAGGCATTATCAGACAACTACCACTTATTAACGGGAGCGGCACAAAAACTTAATCCTCACCAAAAGAGCTTTAACATAAATTATGTGGCGCTAATAAAAAGACAAACTGTTTCTGTAAATGCATGATTTTATACATTGTCAAATGCAGTACAATTTGACACGTCTCGTTTCATATGCAGTGCGCTCAGGCAGCGTTACAATGTCTTACTCTCAGTTCCCTGCTGTGAAATATATTTGAAAAGAGGCGTCTACAGGCAAACGCTTCTGAATGAAAAATTAAAGCCAGTTACACGTATTTACATTTATAAGGCAAGTAACAAGGGTTTTGTTTTTCATCCAGATGGACTCCTCGGCCGGACACAGCCGCATACAGTCAGACAAGCACACAGACATAAACACACACGCACAGAGGAAAAAAACTTGGATCCCTGCGGTGGTTTGTGTGTTGGAACAGGTGAACAGTTTGTACTCCAGAATAGCCATTACCAGCACTCTGCAGCAGGGCTGCAGTTGGCTGGAGTTGAACGCAGTGTGGCCCGACCAAACGAGGAGCTTATTTTTCTCCCTTTTTGTCAAAATGCAGATATGACCAGCTTCCCACTGCAAAAATTCTTACTGCCTCCAATCCGCTTTTCCAATTTTTGTTTTTTCCACACAAAATAGCCCCCAAATCTTACGATAACAGCAAAATATGTTCTGAAAATGTTTATAACCACTTTATCTTGATTTTTAAAAAAACAAAAAAATCTGGCAATTTGTTCAGTTTTAAAGCTAGTCCACCGAATTTCATGTTCAAATAAGGGAAATATACAGCAGTCAATCAATGCTGAATGATAAAAAGAACAAGCATCTACAATACACAACAACAAAAAGAAAAAGTGATGATGCACAGTGAATTACTTGGATAATTGTAATGTAATATGAACCCAGGAAACAAATAAATTCCATTTCCAATGAATCCACACAATTCAGTGAGCTACTCTCCTGGTCCATTTAACTACACACATGTGTACTATAATGAGCTGTAGACATTATGCCTAATTATGTATTAGACTGTGTTAGAGGGCCTAACAAAAGCTTTTGAAAGGGACAATTACGTTTGTTGCTTAGTTACATCGTTAAAAATATACCAAATCAGTGCAGATTATAGTGGGCGAGAATGCACATGTACACCACGAGCATTGTTGCCAAAATGCACAAAATTCAATTCATTAGGAAAAAAGAAAACATTTTTGCTCTTGAAAAGGACAGTGGCATAAGTGAAAATAAACAATTTTTAACTGTTGAAACGCTCCCGTGACTTAGTAAAGTCTTTGTAAAAACAGAACAGTAAAACATGAGAACATCAGCCAAGCATCAGTGACGCCTCATTTGTTTTTCACAATGGGCAACTTCAATAAAAAATCAGATTAAAAGAATCGAGGAAGTTTAATTTAAATCAAAGTGAACTGGTGCACACCCCCATTCAGTTTTTCATTCTATAGATTCAATGGGTTTGGACTGGCTATTGAAGACGGACAGATGAGGGGTCTGAAATCTGGCCTCATCAAAGGAGGGTAAAGCCACGCCAGAAATATCATGGCAGATCAGCTGTCAAAACTTCAATTTGTGGACGTGAGACACAACTAATGTGGACCCAGCAGTGTAGTCTTTCACTTCCACTGCACAATGACTGCGGCTGCTGGCTGATGGCAAAGGGAGGGAAATATGAATGCAACAGATGGGATTTTAAAATTCAGCGTCAATTGTTCATCAAAACAGACAAAACAACAGGACATCTGTTTACCTGCTGGAGTGTCAATGTTCCTCAGCTCTTCTTTGTCCTGTGGCGGTGCCAGGTCCTCGCTCTCCTCTTCACATGCCTCGCTGGGGCTGTAGTGGCGGGGCTTCATCAGCAGGGACTTTCTCTTGTTGACGGGGGCGCCCTGCACCCCTTCCTGAGCACTCCTCTTCCTCGCCACGGACCCATATGGGCTGGAGGGACGAGCGGAACGAATAAAAAGCCCAGCAGGGTCAATAAAGGACTCAGTGTGGCTCATTATAAGTATTACATTTTGAGACTTATTTTTATTTATTTGTTTGCTTAATTTAGAGTTTTAAATTCATGAGTCACATATATGATATCTGGGAGAAAGATTTTTTTTTTGTTTTTTGCATCAAGATGGAAAAGAAGAGAGGATTCAAAGAGTTGACGTTGTAAAATTTCACCTGTGAGTCTCGGCGATGCAGTCGGCCAGCCCTGTGAGATGAAGGCCAAAAAAGAACGGATAAAAAGTCATGTTTACTTTTCCACTACAGCAGCACAGCATCTGTCCATGTATTCATCTTCAAAGGTTTAGAGCGACTTTTTTTTTTACAATGTTCTGTAAATATTTGTTTTGAGATATGAGAGATTTGAGAGATTTTCTTTTAGGGATGACACCACCTGGACTAATAATACTTTATGCAGCCTTTTACCATAGATTTGATTCTCTTTTACTATGGCATCGGGTATAATCAGCATAAGGATGGAAAAGTGGTCTCTTCATTGATCTGAAAAGCTTTTCATTCAATCTGCTCATTCTCTGGGACACCAACAGTAGCTCATCCTTTGACAGCATTGACAACATGATCTAAAAGGGTAAATCAATTTTCCCAGAGGCTTGTGTGAATCTCATTCACAAGTTCTGCCCCTACTCCCGTGAAGCACAACCAATAATAACACTTTTCATGAATTTCCCCAGGTGTAGTAATAGCTCCAGCGCGTGCAGGCAGGCCTCAGAGGCCCTGAACACTCACATAATGACATATCCAGTCTAGAGGTTTTCAATCACACAATATATACACTCTTCTTAACTAATTTGAGCCAGTGTTCAAATTTAATGAAGTTATTCCCCTCTGGATAATGAAATGGCAGTGCAGTGCTCTTCAGATCAGTAAGATAATACATAAAATTGACAGTTATAAAGTTGGGTTGTTGAACTTGTACCCCTAACTCGTAAGTGGAATATGTGTTTTTGCGTGCCAGTTAAACGCAAAACTAAGAGTGAAAGGCGCACTTTACCTGTGCTACTGTTGCATGTTTTCAGGGTTTGCTCCTCGCCTTCAGAATCCATCTGTAAATAAAACATGTGATGTACAGATGAGCCACCAAACAGGTAGACAGATTCTATTTATAATTTTTTATTCATTTCTTTTATTTAAAATGGAAAAAAAAAGGTTTTTAACACTTTATAGATTATTGCTGATTTTTGACAGTCAACCAGGGAACAGTAAGCCTTAAAATCAATCTGTGCGCAGAGCTCCTAAAACATCACTAATATGCAAACACATAAAGTATAATGTTTTGGGAAAAAAGTTTCAAAGGTGAGTAAAAATGTAATGACACTAAATAATGACATTAAAGTACGGACTGCACCTCACTGTGTGTGTTTAGACAAAAATAGTTGCTAAAATCCATCCACTCTCGCTGGCTGTTGCTTGTGGGCCCCAAATAAAACCTATTAAACATAATTATTCCAGGCTGATGGTGGCGTATAGTGGTCACAGGCCAGTGAAATCTGTGAGTCATAGGATATGCTGTTACTTTTCCCTGGTAATGGGAAACATGACTCCTCTCTCTCGTTTGCTGTTGTGATTGAAGGCACTGACCTGTCATACATTTATAATAGGGGAGCAGGTGTGGCAGTGATGGACCTTAATTTCCTTTAATAAACCTTTTATGTGCCACACTCTTAATGCCACGCCGGGCCCTCAGAGGTCCTGCTCATAATAGGTTCATTACTTTTGATTACTACAGCCTATTGAGACAAACAACTCCCAAACACTATAGATTACATTCTGTAAAAACGAATGTACCTCATTAGTTTGTAACACTTTTCCACACAGACGTGCTTCAACATTTTGTATAAATTTGTTGTTCTGAAGGCAAAATGTTGCTCTTACATCCTGCAAACTGAGATTGTAACGTCCACGTTAATCAAAGTTCAAATGATGTTATCAGTGTACCAAAATATCACCAATGACTCACACACATTTATTACCGGTGTGTTTGTTGTATTTTTTTATTTTATTTATTTTTTTTACTTCATCTGGCATTTTAGAAGTGCCCTTCTTGTGTAAATGTATTTAAAAGCAGTATTTTATCATTCAGCTTGTTAATGTTTTACTTTTTTGTATTTTATTAATTTCCCTGGATGAATTTAATAATAATAATATGCCTAAAATAAAAACAGAATGTTATAAATTAATTAAAAAGAGAAACCTTAATGCTATAGGGATCACCTAATAATCAGTGATGGTTCCTAAAACCTCAGTTTATCGTCAGTGCTGTGCCAGTCCAACCAATGAAGCACAGTTTTGCTGTGCTGTATGTCTGACTATAGATCAGCATATTTTACCATGAGCTGCGTATCCAATTTCATGTGTTATATAAGTTTGCGTCTGACAAGCAGATTGAAGCCTTTCTTTTGTCTGCGTTGCTTTTTAAAGTGCGCCACATGTGCATTTCTGACATAATTATGACGAAATGGTTTGTGACAAAGCAGAGGCTATTGTATATTCAATTCACATAACAGGGAGTGACAAGTAACAAGACAACGAGGAAGGCGTCCGTTTATGCTCTGGTGTATTAACAGGTACTCCTGGTGTGGCAACAACATGGACAAACGTATGATGGTGAATGTTTACAAAATCAGAACAAATAGATACATTCAGGGTCAAACGGGAGCTTTCATGACAATCCTGACGCAATCTGGCTGAGATCTTAACAGAATTTATCTTTTGATTATTGTTGTTTCACGATGCTTTTGGTCAGTGCATCATATGTGTTTTTAGTGTGCCATGTGGTGTACATTAGCCATGAACCTGAACCACATAGCACAGAATTTAGCCATGGATATTTGAAAGTGGAATGGCAAAACTTATTTTAACTTCCTGTGTTTAGCATTTATAATTATGTATACAATACTCTGTATATGCATTTAATAAATTATTTAGAACACATTATAATCTAGCTATAATTTGTCAGCCTAGTGCAGTGCAGCCTGGTTTAAATAATATAAATTATCATATATATAATAATATATATGATAATGAATGACTGTATTGTAAAACACACATAATAACATAAATATGTCTTTATAGAATTGGTGACAATCACTCTACTTAAAATGTTCTTTTATCTGCTTACAGCAATAATGTGTCACGAACCGTGTAGTAAATATTTCTCCATAGTTCAGAAATGATAAGTAGGGGAACTTAATTTGATACCAGTAGAAAAAAATGACATTTTCTTAAAAGCGTTATTATTTCAGCCTAATAATACATATAATAATTTGAGGAATAAATGCAGAACAATATAGTCACGTATGTGTTTTTCAGTGATTCTGTTCAGTTTTCTCACTTTCTTACTCTTGTCTTGTTGAAGCTCAGTGTTGAAACAACACAAAACAACATGTGTTTCCATCTGAATTTTCCTCAGATATTTCGGCCTGTTCTCTGACAATCATAAAATGTTGTGAAGAAACAGCTGGAGCTGTGATGAGATCATGTCAAAACACAGAAATAAGATCACTAAGTACACCTTTTAAGATTGACAGTATTTTTTTTTTTTTTTTGTATCAAACTTCCTGTTATCATTTCAAGCTGACTCAGCGACACCTTTAAAAGAGTATATAATCTGCCAGCCTCCCACAGCAACCTGAGTTTGTGATCAGTGTGGTCAAAGGAGCAGCGACACTCCGCCACTTAGTAAGCTACTTATCCAAAACACAGTTACGTAATCATTTATCTCCAGTGACTTTTTGTCCCTAACAAAAGTTATTTTCACTCTGTTAAACTTTGCCCGTGCCCCATCAGATAATTTACCTTTGATTGTAGGTTTCCGTGCGCACTGTAGGATAAGATGCCAGACCCACACTGTCCCCCCTGGTTGTTGCTTTCACACTTGTTATCTCTCAGGAGGTGATCATGTAATTCATTATCTAGAAGAGAGAAAAAAATCCACATGTAAATTAAAAGTATGTGACTTATTTCCTTTTTATTCATCATATCTGAAATCGATTATATGTCTCTAAAGATCTTCCTGAAGGTTTTTATTATTACATTTTCGTAATCTAGAGACAAGGATGAGAACATGGAGTCAGAAAGGAGTGGAAACAGCATATTAATACCTCACATGGAATAAGAAGCGCAATGCAAATTGATTGCTTGACAGAGATCAAATTGCTTGCTTCTAATTAATACAAAACATCCAAGAGGGAAAACAAGGATGAACACAATGAGTACATTAAGCCTCTTCACTTCACAGATCTTATTATGGAATTATTTATTTTTGTTAGCTTTGGAGAAAAAAAAAAACCAAAAAAAAAAAAAAACAACCAACAACATCTTCTTAATTATAGCTCACAGAGCGCTTCCCCAGAAAAACAAAACTGGGGGAAAAAAGGAAAGGGGAGGGGAGGTGAGGGAGGGTTATTCACTCAGTTTCATTAGCATATGAAAAAAAGACTCACTACTATTTGAGCTGGTTCGTCATCTGCTGAATCATATTTATGCACTCCCGCCTCTCACCCTCATGCACACACCCCAAGTCCAACACAAATAATGTTTCTCAGAGGACTGTTTCCCTCTGTCTAGGGCAGATTTCTCAGGGGGGAAAGGAGGCAGCCTGATGCTTGGGGTCTATAAGATTCTCTACGTGTTAATCTGGCTGCTAGCTGTCCTTGAGCCCAGCCCATTCCCCCCTAACCCCATCTGCTAGCATTCCCACCACAGAGGAGAGAATGGGCTACGACTGGGGGTAGAAAAAGAGAGAGAGAGAGAGAGAGAGAGAGAGAGACCTTCCCAGTCCAGCAATCATGAATAACCATTGCCTCACACCATTATCAGAAAGGCTGGATCCAAGCTGAGATGGTGGAGAGGAAATATCTATAAAACACCCCGACACTCCTAACATTGCGCTGACCACACTCTTGCTATTTTGTTGTAAGTGATGCTATTATGATTATTTTCATATAATGCCTTATTAATACCGCGCAGCTGCTGTGGATATTCATCACTGACCTTGAGTCTTTGTGTCCCCTTGTTCCCAGCTTATCCGTGCACTTGGGACGCTCTCATGTAATTAACACAGACATTATGGTGATGGAGTAAAAAAACTCACCGGTACTGTGCTGATACCTCATCTTGGAACCAATAAAACAGGCCAGAGTAGCAAAGTAAGATTCTGGAGACCATAAAATTAATTACATTATTTACATTTCCTTTAGATAGGAGGTACAGGCGAGATGATAGAGGCAAAAGAGATTACACAAAATAAGATTTCAAAATGTCAGTGCTGCACTCTCAACCAACCAACCAACTGTTATGATTAGATTACTCTTTTAATATAATTACTGTCTAAGGCTGTGTAGGGAAACAATGCATACATAAAAAACAGGAGCAGCGTCTTAACTGATTCGCATCCTTTTCTCCACGAGCCTTTTTCTCTTAACCTTTCTTCAGCAGTATCATTTTGAATTATAGGGAACGGATAGGTGCTCTGTGCAAGGTCACTGTCTGGTGTGTACTCACCCCACCCAACACCCCACTCCCCCCCCCCCCACCCTGCTCCTTGTTTTTGTTTCCTTTTCCAGAAGCACACTGAGTGAAGGGTTAAAACTGGAATGGATTTAATTATGGAATGAATGGAATTATAATGCGCCTGCAGCAAGTTTTCCTCCTTATTTATTAAAGCAGCTGATGGGCCAGGTTTGATGAGCCACTTCTGGCATAATTGAGTCATCACACAAAGAGGGTTCCTCGCATTCAGAGTGGTTTTATCAGCAGCAAACAGACCTGATTACTGGCAATTACACTCTGATCTAGGGGAAGGAGAAAAAAAGGGTAAATGTGCGGGGTAACTTCTGTGTTTATAGTTTACCCCGGGAATAATTTTCACATTAATTTTACATGCTAAGTGTTTTATGTTTATGTATAATAAAGAGCAAACGGCAGGAGATAGCACCTTCTACTTTCATATTTCCTTGTAATGAATGTCAGAGAATATAGTGAACCGCTTGCAATTTATATTTACCCTATAGGATGTTTGAGGTGTGCAGAGAACCAGCTAGACATAAAGTCAGTGTGGTTGAAGCTAAAGGAGAGCTGGCAGGTATACACCAGTTTGGAAAGAGCTAACACTTATTCTGTGGAAAAGCAGGTAAAATTGTATACAGAAAACAAGCGATTGCTTTTGCCATTTTTCATTGAGATGCAAATGTACTCACGGTGAGTAAATTAAACTCTGCTCAGAGATTAAAATCAACTTCTGTTCAGAGAGTATTTAGATAAACAACTTTTTGTCTTTTCTTTGTGGGGTGGCCAGGGACTCGTCAGATGCCCCGTCCCTAAATACCAACTGGACATTAGGATAATAGCTAAGACACATTTTTGGAATGGGGAGGGGGACAAAAGAAACCAAGGTTGTTAATCAACATCAAAATTTCACTTGTTTAGAAAAAAAAAAAAAAAATCTTTATATCACTTCACTAAATAGGATAGAAGATACTGAAGTTTATTCTATAAATGTACTTTAAATTAAGGTGCATTTATTTACTATAATCTAAATTTCAGAAGAAAAAAAAATCTGAAAGCAAATTATTCAGCCGGCAATTTATGAGCATTCCTCTGCCTGATAGAGGTTTCTGGATTCATGCAAACACAGTAAAAAATCTTGAAGTCAACTGCGATTTCAGATATAACAGCCTCACAGCTACCCTGACGGCCAAGCAAAGTGTTTGTGCCTTTTGCCAAAGAGTACTTTTATAGAGGAGCGTATTGGCATCTTATCACTTTTCCAAGACAGAGATGCTTCAATAAAAGAACACAGCTCACAGAATTCTTAACAGACAATTAGGAGCCTGGCTAGCCACTATCGCTTCAATGATTTGTTATGATGGCATAACTACAGGGGAAACTTGTTATTGGACGGAGTTAGCAAGAGTCCCATAAAAGAGTCAGATGGTGACACCTTTGCCGAGGTGATTTATGAATCTTGTAATCTCCTTCCAAAGTCATCCCAAAGCCTTCCCTCTAAATTGAGTTCATCTGGAGCCGGACCACACAGAGGCACCAAGTCCAGATTGTTTCTTCTGACATCAAAGAACCAATTTCTGTTTTTGACCAAATTTCTGGTGCTTTTAGTTCCCTTATCGTATGAAAGGGGCCTAGATGATATGCTATTTTATTTGTGAATTTCAATCCAATTAAGAGCACCAAAATATTGAGACAAATAAAATCTTTTTACACTACACTATGAATCAATAGCATAATAAATGGAGTGGCAGACAATTTGTCCATTGGCAAGTCTCCAGTCTGCCAAACCACTCTCATGTTAGTTTGAATCTTTGAATTCTGTCATGAACATGGTTTTTCAAACCTGTCTAATTTGGGGACAGGTGTTTGGGGAAAAAGAAGTTCCAGCCCTGGTGTAACAATGAGCAGCGTAATCCTGCCCATTGTTCCTGCCCGAGGAGGCCCTTTCATGGAGGAGGTTGCATGAATGCTACCAGGTGGTCTGCAATTTGGAGAAACGTAGTAACCGTTCCAGCTAATCCCCTGTCACAAAAGGCAGGTCTCCAGTGCTCCGGGGCTCTCCGGGGCAAAGGGAAAAGTTTACCTCGAACATACAGTGTCTGAAAGGAGTCAGGGACTCGAGCAGTGATTCCTAATCAGATTGCGCTGAAGTGAACAGCTCGCATGGCAGCTGTAGTTTTCCCAGGGTTAATTACCTTTCACTGCTCTCTCTAAATGAGTCAGCTGTTCCTGTCATTAAACAACTCCACTCTATCTCTGCTCCTCTGTCCTCCACACACATGTGCACATGTGCACATGGGTGCGTACATTCACACACACACACACACACACACATGCACACACTGGCCCATACACACATTGAGACCCACCTTTGTTTTTCTTCCAGTATTTGTTAAAGTACTGGGTATTAAAACTGGCTATTAAAACATTAATTATTTGAATATTAGTGGTGACTTTGATCATTAAACTAATCAGTCAGAGGCCAATGAAATGGAGGTTGCTGTCTTTTTATTTGTGCTACTGATGTTTATGCAGATAGACGGCAGTATTCCCAGTGCACCTCCCCTACCCTGTTGCAGCAAAATAATACCAATCTGTCAAGGTCTTCCTCTAAACAGCCCTTTTAATACTAATTGAGTGTATATAGGAAGCAAACATGTCCACATATGCGCACACACACAAACACAGGCGTACGCACAAGCACACGAATACACATACATGCACACACACACACCAACACAGAGTCCAGCTCTGATATAGTTGTGCTGTCATCAATTCTGAACAATCTGTCTGCTTACTGAGCTCAGTGGCTTAGGATGTTGGGGGAGTTTTAAGTGATTTTTGCCACTGTATGGTAAAATCCCTTGGCCACCTGGATTACAAACTCTAGTCCTTTAACTCATGCCAGTATAAATCCGTGTTAACTCGGATTTACCTCTGGCATATGAATTCTCAATCTGCGTAAGCTTTGTTTGGAATGAGTCGAACATAAGTATTTTGTGCAGTAAGGATGCCCAATGTTAAATTCCTGTTTCTGTGAAACACACACTGGGAGATCAGTTCAGGACTAATCAGTTATCAGAATAACTAGAAAAGACTTAAGCTGTGTTTTATCACAGTCAAGAGGTGAGGCCTGTACAGCCGATCTTAACCTGCACTGTGAAATCCACCTAAACGGGGTGACTGATGTATGCTGTGGTCAAGAGTTTAATCAAATTCCTTATACCAAGATTCTGCTTTGCTTATTGTCAGACAAAACATTATTTGCTCAGTTGTTCAAACACAAGCCCTGGTCTGCTCCCAAAGCGATCATGATAAAATAAAATATGGCACGAGCAGCCTGCAGGATCTAAATTAAGTATTATCCAATATCCATACAATCTCACACACTCACACATATAATATGCACACACTTCTGGGCGAGCAGAGTTAAGCCAGACTATTTTGTACTTAAAAGGTTAGCGGAGCTGTTTTGTGAGTTTGATCCATGCCTGCCAAATCAGCAGATGGTCCATGAATATGATTATATGCATCAATAAAAGGAGTAATCTTTAACAAAATGTAAATTTGACTTAAGTCCAGGGTTTTAATATACGCGATGGACTTTAACCCACTTTCAAGCCTGACAGTGAAGCATGATAAGCTAATGCACTTAAATTTTTTGTATTACTAATGTTGATCCAGCGCTATTATCAGAGATCAAAAAGAGGCGTCCGAGGGAAGGTACAAGATATCTGCAGTGTTTAAAATCTGTTAAAACAGCATCTACTCACTTTTGAGTGAGTATTTTCACAGTTCAGCAATCGATACAAACTGAGTCTGGGCTTTTAACAAGATCCTCTCTTGGGCTGTCAGGGTCTATTATACATTTCAGCGATTTTTAGATAAGTCCTTGGACAACATTGAGTCAAGCTTTACTCAAGGATCAGCAACAATAAACAGCCTCCGTGTAACAAATACAGGCATACACACACACACACACACACACACACACACACACACACACACACAAATAACCCTTTATACTTTTGTTAATAAAAACTCATATTTCTGACAGAAACTAGCATAAAGTGCCCATAACGCAAAGTGCAAGGCAAGACAATATCTTAAATAAAGAAATGGAGAGAAAAGTTTTAGCAGCAAATCTGAAGTTAAGAATGGTCAAGTAAAATGTAGTGATCTTACTCTGAGACACATAAAACAGCATCACTGTTATTGACCCTTCCATGAAGCTACTTATCTGAGCCTGAGGCTTACACAGCACAGCACATCCTCACACAGACAAACAGAATCACTTGTCTCCTGCATCCAAATGCACTCATGTTAACATGTCCGACAGGGCAGAATCACGAGCTTGACTTACCATGCCCCCTTTAGCCTTTGTTTTGCATCTCATAGTGACGTCGAGGAGGAGACGGAGCAGAAGGATATCGAGGTGGGGTACAGGGTAGTCCAGAGTCTCGCTGCTGAGAGAGTGTGTTTGGTTGGTGTGTGCGTATGTGTGCGTGTGTGTGTGTGTGTGTGTGTGTGTGCAGGGACACTGTGATATTCACCCGAAACGCTAAGCTTTTTTTTTTTTGTAGCCTTTGTGTCATTCACTTAACAACCAATCTCATTAGCTGCTGGGCTACAATGGGCTGAATTATTTTCCGTGTAAATACACCACATGGTGACTAAAAGATAGATTCACCCCCGAAAAAAAAAATCAATGATTACTGGATAGAACAGGCTGCTACTAAAAGGAATTGAATAAGACAGTCATTTAGAGTGATTTCAATTGATAAAAGCGATTTATATTCCTCAGGGTCTGTAGTGAAGAGAGTGTAAATGCATAATTATGTGACTGTAATTACTATAACATGGTGATATATACATGTAGCTTTGACTTGATAATTGAACACATATGGAGTGGGTAATATCAGAGAGGATGAATGGATGGATGGATGGATGGATGTTCAGAAGTCAGCTACTCTTTAAAAAAATAAAAAAATCTTAAAGGGGTTCAAAGGTACATTATATGACAATAAGTACAAGTTTCAAAATCGTGCACGTGTTTAGTTTTTTTTTTTTAATTTTAGTTAATCTATTGCTGCAGTGCTTGTTGAAGCAGAACCATGAATACATGTAAAATGTAACTATTGTAAGTGCTTGAAGTCATGACAGCTGTCTATAAGCATCAGGGACATGTCTATTGGCCAACTTGACCCTTGTTAGAAAACAAAACAAATACAAAAAGAGAATACTGCAGCCTGGGACTGCCGAGCCGGGTCACTGGAGATTTTCCAGACAAACGCCGCACAGGGGAGGGGAGGGGAGGGGAGGAAGAATAAAAAGGACAGGCTCAGAATCTCATTTTAACAGACCGCACACAATCTGGGCTCCCACAGAACTATCTCTGCCTGACCGCTTTCTATTTATCCCTTATCAGTGTTTACCAACCGCTAGTTTTCTTTCATTCACACTGTGAGGCAGTTCTCTTACTATCAGTCAACAGCTGACACCGTGGAACAGCCTCAAAGGCAAGAGGAAGGGATCAAAACTAAACCAAAGCTGTTTAAACAATACAACAGAGGAAATAAATTCATAAATCCTAATTCTTCCCAACCCACAAGGGTATAAGCAGATCCTTTATAGTTAGGCCAACAAACAAAACCACAGCCAATGAGGTACATTACAATCAAGGTAAATTCTGAAATATATTTTTAAAAAAGAGAGGCTGAAAAAAAATCCCATGTAATATTAATTGGGAACATTGCCCTGTCAAGCTAATTTAACTATTCACTAAAAGGGTTTTGCTGTTGTGTTTTATTACCTTTACAAAAAAAAATTCTCACCTGATTCAACCTTGTTAACATTTTTAGATCATTTCACTAAAGTAAAACCAAGGTAGAAAATATGATCTTCATTATACACAACTAACATTTCATTGTCATTTGTTCATTTGTGAATGTTTATTTATTATTTTAGAGTGTCTGGTTAGGATCAGTCCACTTCCAAAAGAAAAAACAGGAATTGTTTTTTTAAATTACAGTGTAAGCCTGTAAAATTTAAATATTGAAGATTAAATTCTACACACCTAATTATATAATATAATATTTAATTTACTGAACTTTAATTTTGCAATATCAATAGTATTTCAGAGTAATATAGTGAAATTGTGACTATTACATGAGAATACATGAATTATACACCTTGACAAAACCCTTTTTTTAACAATATTACAGGTTATAGAAAAAACAATGGAAAAAAGGAACATGTTCCTAACAACTGTAAACAAAACAATAATCTGACATGTATATATCATTCTGTTGCTTTACATTTTTTTCCAATAGGACGCACAAACAGCACTGTTTTTCTGTAATACTGTTCAAAAGTTAAGTAATTAATTACATTTATCCTTTCACCAGCTGCTCAACAGCAGATGGATCATTTCTGAGACCTTGCTGAATTAAATCCACATAATTCATTTTCCTGGATTAACTAACTGAAGTTTGAGTAGGGTAAAAAAAAAAAAACAGGTAACACAATATGCATCATGTATGCTGTGTTTTTTTGTGCGATTTTGTCATTTATATTGTATGCACCCGCAGGCATCTGTCTTATAACTGAAACAAGCAATTAGAGATCAAAAGATCCCAAAACCTGAATGACCTGATATTTTTATTTTTGGGCAAGAGTGATGGAAACAGAAGGAAACATTTTTTTTTTTTCCAAAACAGAAGTTCAGTATGCTTTGCAACTATGTGAATAAGTTTGAGAATGCAGTTTTTTGGAGACAGCAGGTACCATGGACAGTTCCTGTGGGTGAACAGAGGTTACATTTATGTGTTGTGTAGCAACTAACATCCTGCTTTCAAGCGGAGGGTGGGGAGCAGACAGGAATAATGGCTCTTACTTATCACTGCTTTGCCACACATCCCTGCTATAGCCTGAGCTGTTTTTGTAATTAAAACAGAGCAGAGGTGTAACTTTATAACCTCGCTCACAGGTCCTGTCTTCATATGTTATCCTGTGTAAATCACTTGTCAAACTTTTCGGGGCGATAAGCAGGATGTTACACCGTTACACAACGCTTTGTTATCTAATGTCTTTTGTTGCTATTTTCTTGTTTGTTGAGAGATTCAGGCTGGCTGAAGTAAGCTGATAGATTTATGAGAAAATGGAGGCTACCAGGCAGAATGACAGCCATCATTTCAATTTATTTCATCTCTGAAAATTTACCAAATTTGACACTGAAATTTTCCAAACATAAAAAGCATTAAATTTCTCAGTCATAGATTATGATGTCTCTGAAAGACGTGTTGATATATATGACAGGCAGATGGAGCAGTTTACACAAATATTTTTAACTTCATGGTAAACTGTTTATTTCCTGAATAAGGAACAAACTCTTACCCTGATAATTTCACAAGGACCATAAATTCTTTCGCTAATACAGACCTAAACTGTGATCTTGTTATAATATATATTAAGGATATATTAAGGAGAAAACTGCATTTGTTTAACAATGATCGACTCAAAGTTGGGTCATCAAGCAGATTCTGAGCCATTAGTGTGCTGCAAGTTACTAGTAAATGATGAACTTTTCTAACCAACATCCGTCCTCTTATATCAATAGTTGCTCTGGAGACTGTCGAGTGCTTTGGCCCCTCTGAATTTGTTCAAAGCTAAGGGTTGTCCATGTATACACAAAAGTTCACTTGCAGTCTGTGTTACTATCAAACTACATTCACCATTAGCATATAGTTTTTGAACTTTGCAACAGTTAAAAACGCAAAAAATAAAAAAAAACAGAAGCAGAACCAAATGTAATTCTTTACCCCTCCTGAATCTGTTTAAACTAAAACATCATGCAAAAACTGATTTGTAGACAATTTTAGTGTCAGAATACATTCAGCGTTAGCACATAGTTTTCAAACTTTACCAGAATTACAGAAAGCCAGAACAGGATGCAATAAAATACTTCACTGACTGTTCAAATATGTTATTGGTACATGGAGTCAATGTTTAAGTGCATTAGGCTCAGTGGTCTTGTATGTACAGCTGTCACTGTCAAAGCCACAGGCAACCTGACAATGCTTTGTCTCTGCACACAATACGAACATGTGCTCTTCTAAGACAAGCTTATACTCTACACAAATGCTGTGAATTTAATCTAGATAGACAGTATCACATGCTATCTGGATGATCAAAAATAGGTCATGCCTCTCAAAAAACTGTTTGAACCATTTAATCTCTTCTCAAACTGTCTGAAACCTGGACAGAAGCTGTGCTCGCTTTCCAGCAAAGATTTTAAGAACGCTGATTTGTATCAAGCAAACAATGTTCACCATCAGACCAATATTATCCAAATACTCCCTGACACAATTCAGAACAATTGCCAACACAATACCATTTCGCATAATCTCGCAAAATCCGCAGAACGCAAGTTTAGCTGCTGAGTAAATCTCTGTAAATCTAAGTAAGTTTCCAACACTTGTACATTTCAGCTCCTGTTTTGGATTTCACATGACAGCATCTAACGGCGTGAGCTAAAAGGCTTGTCGTTCACATATGCGATAGAGTATCAGTGATGATAAATGCTGACCAAGCTGACAGTATATTTAATAAAAAGAACTTTGACACCAACCTAGTGCTGTGATCCAAAAAGTTTGATTTTCTCCCAGTCTCTTGATAGCTGAGCTGGTGCTGTGGCTTTGAAAGGTAGTCCCCAGGAATATGACATACTGTGCCTTTGACAGCCTCGAGATAAGCACCTGCGTTCGGGTCCCTTTTTACGTCACACCTCCCCATTCACAGCCCTTCAACATGATGCACATTTGCACATCAACAGCCACCAACCCCCCTCCTCGCTCTACTCCCACATCCGCAAAACACACAAACAGGCACACAAGCAGGCAGATGCACGCACTAGCCTCTACTCATGCGCGCGTACACTCGCACAGACACACGCACAGGCACCACAGATTTGTGTGCGCTTAGTGAAAATGCAACATACATGCAGGCAAACAACACACACGGACAAACATACACACTCACAGGTGATTTATTCCTTTTTTTTCGCCTACTCCATCCAGCCTTATTCATATATCGATCCTTGTTTTATGTGTTTAAAAAAAAACGAAGAAAAAAAAAACTTTCACTTGCTTTGTCATAAGACTGGGGCATATGCCCTCCCAAGCTCCTCATACATCACTCATCATGCAAATGAGAGGGAATGTCACTCCTCAGCAGCAGATGGCCAGGGATGATAACAATGGCTGAACAGACCAGTTTCAATGTCTCCGACTTTATCGCTACGGCAACAACAAAAATAGATGATATGAAATCCTTGTCTGTTAATTTGATTCCCCCCCCCTTTTTAATGTTTGTACCTGTCAGTCTGTTTCATTTCTCCTGGACCATTTGAATGTAAAAGCTTTGTCCAAGGTTTTCCTGTCACAAGAAGTCTGGCTATCAGTAAAAGGCAGAGACCTGGAAATGATTTTTGGTGACTACGGAAGGCTGCTGCCTAGCAGTTATTCAAGTAATTAGGTGTAATTCCTCCCTGTAGGCCATGTTAGCCTCCTGAGTTAGCTCATGCGTTCGACAGGCCTGGATAGAGACAGGGAAGAATAAAAGAAGAAAGGGGCCCCGAGAAATCACAAATGCAGCTTTTCAAACACCCCCCCAGCCAAAGTGATGTCACCCTGCGTCCTGCTGACTCCTGTTCATACAAGCCCCTATAGCAGAGAGTAAACAGTGGAAGCGTTTAGCAAACAGGGCCAGATTACAATGACAAAGGCAACCACACTTCTGGGTGGAGCCTGGGGCGAGGGGGGCAAAAGAGGGGGAGGGGGTTTTGGGGACGGGGGGTGAGGCTCAGGATTTAAAATAAGTGATACCCATGAGGGCCCCTCCCTCCTCAAGATCCAAGCATAGCCCTTCCCCAGCTGATGGTAGGGGCCACCCAAACAAGCTTATCTGTCGGTGATGTCCCCTCCAGTCCCCGGGGACTGACGTGTGAACACAATATATAATAATAATGTATTTTCAGTTCTTTTTTTCTGTGATTTGTGCATTTGGTTATGCAAGGCTGGGGACTTGAGTATGGAGAATATCATTACTTAAGGTTTGGCAGTTGATCATCACCTTGTTTAATGCCTCATTTGAAAGTCTAATTTCTAACTGTCTTCAAGAGCCAATTCATGGTACACTGTGAAAGAGACGTACAAAGAGAGTAGGCCTGCTCTGTTTTGCCCTCTTTTCACTATTTGTGCTTGATAATCATACACACATATGAAAGTAAAGAAACATCTATCTAAGCATCTCATCAAATAACACGTTCTTTGTTTGCTGATGCAGACAATCTCCCTGTGGGGACACAAGAAGCTTGTCCTGAGGATGATTATTTCATGTCCTAATCTAGACATCAGGAGAAAGAAAAAAAAAAAAAAAGAATCAACTGATGTAAAGCAATCTTGACAAATTGTGAGACAGCAACATATTGAAGACTACACTGCACCGCCATTACAAAATGTCACATTTTCTTTTGGCCCTAACATCTGTTCAAAAAGAGACCTCATTCAGTGCAGGCATAGAACATAAACTAGTATTTTGTCAAGCTATTTCATCAACTGAAAATGTGGGCATAACTGGAGAGAGCTGATGGAGAAATGAAAGAGGAGTGGGTTGGACAAAATTACATGTCAAACAAGGGTTCACATTTAAAAAGTCCTGCTCATATTTGTAGAAAGTGTTTGATTGCATTTAGAAGGGTATTACAATGGGTCACATCTGTGTCTAAAAGCTTTTCGCATTCTGCTGCAAATTATGTAAGCAAAGTGAAGGGTCACAGCACCCTGTTGTTTTGAGCACTATACCTTCCTCCTGTGAAACCTACACAAATATGTTTAACTGAATTCTTCTAATGCACTGCAGGATCAAAATGTCAGCAGTATAACTTCAACAAAACCCCTCACTCAACACCCCGCCCGGCAATTTCAACAAAGCAACGCGACTAATTTCGCATGGCAGCCCGTACATCCAAACAACAATGCATATTCACAGTGTGCCATTGAATATGATAGACATGTAAAAATCTATATTAAACTGTGGTTAATTTCAGCCATAATGCTTTAAGCTTGGTCTAAAACGACACAAATGCTTCTTCTTGGTGGTACTGAACTCTCATTGTGCAACCACTTGAAGCCGCTTGTTCATCACATAAAGTCACATAAAAGGACTGAATTAAAATAAAAAATATATATATTTGCATATGCAAATACAAGGAACCAAACATAAGTACATGATGTTGATATGGCTCCAGGATGTAGAACTATCTTTATGTTAATGTCAGCAGACAGGGAAGATCCTTTTGAAAATACAGTACATTTTTCATGGGGATCATTATCTACACTGCATGTCACTGTGTCTCAGTTAAAAGAAATGATTAGATTACTTCCCAGCAATCCCCTTTGGGGTGATTTGTGTGTGTGACCGTGGGCAACCTTACAATATGTTTATTCAGTGTCCTTTGAAGATACTTCAATAACATTTCAAATGTTTTATGGACAAATATAGGATGTTCCCTTTAGTTGCCATAAACTGATGCCTTTGGAACTAGGGCTCTGTTATTTCTGAGTTTGTAGTCCAAAGTTACTATATATTCCTCTTGTGCATTGTAACATACTTGGGCAGTCTTCAAAAACTAATACAATGACTAAGTGTATAATACAGACTTAATGGATGTGACAGACATGACCGAATATGGACTTCTGTGGTGTAAAAAAATGGGAATTAAGGCTGTATGTTGTCATCATGTAAATAAATGCCTACATGCAATTCCTAAATTGTTTACCTTATTGGTACCAATGAAAAGCATTGGTCATTAAAGGTAGCTATTTGTTGTCTACATTCATTGCCCTCAAATGAAAGCATATTTTTGCAAATAGTGGGCCAAAGATCTGATTGACAAAAATGTGACAAATCTTCAACTATTGTGGTGTAAAAATCACAGTTAAGACACTGTATCCATGTTGCTTAAAGATCACTGCTAATTACTAAACCCACATAGATCCAGAAAAAAAAACTGTGTTGAATTATCTTTTCAACTGCATGTTTAAATCATCCACCTTATCAGTGACAACTAAAAGCATCAGTCATTAGTGGTCATTACTGGCTCTTTACATTCACTGCTCTCAAATGAGAGCATATGATTGCTCACATCTAAGAAATCAATGCATGACTGGTCAGTCGATGTCTGGCTTTTGTAGTTCACAGGACATGGACTCATTGTGTTGTGTCATTGAGAGGTTAGGTCCAGATCTGGACATCTCTGGGGGTCCCTGCCCATCTTTTCTACTCAGGCAGGCAGACAATGAAGCAGACACGCCTATAAATGGCCAGATAGGAGCTTGGATGTTCAGCCAAAAACGAGCATCTAAACAATGGTAACAGGTGTGTATAATGCGTGCTTTGATAATGACCTTGGTGGCTGTAATAGTATGTCTAGACACAACTAACAGGAGGCTTTTCTGTCTGGTCTCAGGAGTCCTGTGGGGGTTCAACCGCAAGATCCTGGGGAGCACATACTGGTTGGTTGTTAGTCATTAACACTAAAAAGAAAACATGTTAGACAATGTAGCATACAGAAAAAAAAAATGTTTTACTGTGACACTGGCAGCATGAGAAGCATCAGAAAAGTTAAGTCTGCCACTCAACAGATTTTTTTTTCTGTCTTTAAAATATTTGCAGGGTAGTTTGCATAATAAGCTAAAATCATCTTGAGTATTCAGAGATATGCACTTGAATACATAGAAAAAAAACTCCATTAATGTGGATGGCTTGCAATTTTTGATTGCGCCAGATACAGGAAGCTTGCTGACATGAACTAAAATGCAAATGCCCTTTGAGCAAAACAAAGAAATTGATTATGAAGTAAGTTTCTTCAGCACAAGTAGCTGGCTTTGAGTGATTAATGGGGGTGGGTCATTGATTTCCTTTTGTTTAGATCTTGGTTAACTTTCTGGAGACACAATTATAATTTGTTTCCAAACAATAAATCCAATCTAGCTTGAGCAAATTAAATTTCCCTATGGCCTCTTCTGCGTCATTTTACATCTGAAATGGATTGTTATCAAAAGGCATTGCATGTAAATGTCTTTTTCTGTTTATATTTGTTACAATACTGATTAGATATTGTTTTTCTCAGTATATTGGAAAGTGAGCACCTCCTAAGAAAGAGCTGTTTACAGAAATCTGTGTGACTTGTCAGCCAGGGGTTAATCTTCCAGTTGTCACTTCAGTTGCTGTGTCACACGCATCAACATTTCTGATGAGCCATGTATCTACAGTATATGTGAAATACTGTCTACATGTTGTCTAAAACATGCCAGCATATGGTGGATTTGTTGGATGGGCACATATTGTCTATCTCTATGTTAGCTTTGCTCAAGGTTGCTGAAATGTTTTTGAGTTATAGCGCAGCACAATGTACTTTATATTTCTGTGTATTTGCAAGTCAAATTGCAGTGTTACAGACTACTCTATTGCAAGGCTTTTGCCATATTCCTCAGCTTTACAACTTTGAAAACTTCCACAGATCCAGACATTTATACTTCCTGATTTCTCGCATCATCTCTCCAAGATAGTGATAATACGATTTCTGTGTTTTTCGCTGTTGAGAAACAAACTGGATTATGAACAGATCACTACATAAACAGCTTTCTAAAAGGAGGCAGCTATTTTAAAAAAGGCTGAAGAAATGCAAAGAGGGATTTAAATTTTAATTTGAATTTATTCCAGCAAGTGAAAGGTTCTTTTGAGAGGGGATTTCAGCAAAGATGATGGTATTTAAAAGTGATAAACAAGCATCTAAACCTCCAGTGGAAAACAGTCATTTTGCTTCTTTCTAGTGTAGGGGAGGAATTG
This sequence comes from Scatophagus argus, assembly GCF_020382885.2. Classification (NCBI taxonomy): domain Eukaryota; kingdom Metazoa; phylum Chordata; class Actinopteri; family Scatophagidae; genus Scatophagus; species Scatophagus argus. Next base: position 9,168,632 of record NC_058505.1, on the reverse strand, counting down.
GGCTTGCTATGGTCACATCCAAAAAATAAGAATAAGTAATAGTAGTAATTAAAATGTAAATAAGCAAGATCCATGGAGATATTTCAACTGATTTCTGTCATAAATTGTGTAATTAACATTTTGTCTTGACACACCTTGTGACTCTGGATGCATAGCTATATGTCCTCAGGTGCAAATTCATGTTCTCTGTGTACTTGGCATAGCGTACTTTATACTGTACATGGTTGCTTTAAAAAAATCTTTCACACTTATCATATGCAATTTAAATCATGTGCCCCAACACTGCAGAGGAACATCAGGCTCGAAATAAGTTCAAAATGAAATTCCTTACAAATTAGGACTTGTGTTACTTAAGGACTGTTGTTGTGCAGTTTGAGAACGTATCAAGAAAAATCGAGTTAATTTTTGGATGGGTGATTCATGCTGGGCAGTCACATGTCGCATTTATGTGACAAATTGTGACTAACCAAGGCTGTCATCTATTATATTCATAATGTATGTATTATAATGATCTGACTGGATTCAAATTTCTATTCTCTTCTGGATGACCACTAAACTTAAGCAGAGAAACCTATGCCACACAAGAAAGACAAAGAGTTACATCATTTTGTTGAACAGTTAATCCGATCATGGACAGTGTTTGTGCATTTGCTATCTTCGGAAAATGCCAGCAAAGGCGCTAAGTAAACCTATTTTACAAGACTCCCTCACAAGGATACTGTGCCAGTATCGGGATAAAATTTCACACAGCGGCATGGCTCAGTCACATAACCTAAGCAGGCTTAGGAAAATGGAACACTACAAAGTATTGCACTTTCTGCCTGTATGTGTGCTGCGGCATACAAAATGCTTGGATGACTGATGTGAGTTTTAGCATGAAAGCCAAAGTGAACTAATGGCTGAATAGCATGTAGATACTGTTGTTAATGCTCTGAGTTGTTTAAAATGGTAGATTATGGAAGTGTGCACCTGGCATTCTGCAGTCTAGCCTGGCAACCCTCCTCCCTTATAATTATAATGAACGCACAGTAATTCAGGGTTGAGGCTGAAATACGAATGATGTCCTCTGAGACAGCTTGTTTTAATGGGTATGCAGAAGAGTTCCTAGAAGTGCAGATGGCAGATGCAATGCCTTTTAAGCTATTTACAGATTGTATACTACAAGGTATGGAAAGACCCATAGTGTGAGGCCATATTGCTCTTCTGTGCTCCCGGATTGCTCCTGGATTAGACATTAGGTTGGCTCATGAACTACTAATGAAAGCTTAAGATATGTTTTAGAGAGTGTTTAATGCAATATTGATAGCCTATTGCAAAAACAAGTTAGATAGCATAATAAGGAAAAAGAGACAAGGGCCCTGGTTAAGACTGCATAGCTTGTTTTTTTCCATCTAAATAACCCACTGTTCTTACTTTGTCCACACAGGGGTGCATTTACTCAGAACTTGAGCCCACACGTAGTCTTTCATTAGAGATTGTCAGAAACCTTATTATTGTTTCTTGGAAGGATGAAAATCTATCAGAAACTGCAGTCTACATGTAACATTATATGGCACTGAATGAGCTACAAATAAAATAAGGGCCAAAATGCTAAATAAAATTTACATTTTTTTCATACCCCCCCTCCCCTCCAAACACACACACACACACACACACACACATAAACACTGAACCACAAAAGCTGCCTCCACTAGTAATCCATACTGATGTCAATGCGCATGTTTTAAATGTAAAGGACATACCTCATAATTACAGTTTTAACATAAATAATGACAATATCTCACTTGTGGTTTTAAAAGCTGAATTTGTAGCTGTTTGCACTGAAAATATTCCACCACTGTCAAAATCATTCTTTACATACAGTATAGGTAATGTATCTCTATTCCTGGCTCAGACCCAAACGTATATAAATCAGCATGCAGCCTTTGAATCAGCTCACTACTGTGCTACAAGAGCAGGTATTGAAATAACAAAAATGTTAACTCCAAGAAAAAGTTTTGCCGCATTAAAGTCACATAGGAGCCACATTAGCATGTGAAAAGAATAAACAGAGGCATTCTCAGTTACACACTCTACCTGGCTGCTAACCAACGTCCTTGTCAGAAGTCCACCCACCGCACTGGCTAACACTGAAAGACCTCCTGGGGACCGCAGTGACCATTCACTCGGTTCTCTCTTTTTCCCATGCACCTGTGACTGTTTTTGTGTTTGCTATTTTTTGCTTTGTCTTTTTCTGGCAACACTGTATCATCGGAGACACACTTTCCCTCAAAAGGAATTCTCCTGCCCAACAATGTGGTTTGTTTGTTCACCGGATATGGCAGGCCAGAGAGTCAAATGAAAAAAACAAAAAAACAAACAAACAAACAAAAAAAAAAAAAACCAAGTCACCGCAGTAATAATTAACATTGCCACAAGAAAAATAAGCTGAGAGACACACTGGTATGAATGGACTTGAAATAAGAAAATAAGGTACTTTTACCAACTGGTTTCTTGCCGAGTTGGGGGGCTTCACAGGTGCAGTTGGAAAGGCTCTCCTCCTTACTCTCCTCGGACGGCTCATCCGGCTTCTCCATGGTCCTGGACCTTAGAGAGCTGCTTTTCCATTTTCCAAAGGACTTTGCCACAATCGCTTTGTCCGCTCCTTTCATTGTTTTCTGTAAAACACATTTACAGCATGACTTCCCAGGTTTATCCCTCTTGTGAGCCATCTGCCCCCTTTTTTGGCTCTCAATAAACCTGGGCTCATCTTTTCCAAACCCAAAGTAAGGGAGAATTAGGGCATTGTGTGCATATGCATTCTCTTAAGCATTCCAGAAAATTTCCTGATTGCCCTGGCATCTTTTTTAGAGAGCGCTTGGACATTGTTTTACCCTTGACATTTTGCAATGCTGTGTGGAGAGAGTAGTACTGATTGAAACAGTATAAAACAATACTTTGCAAAGTACCCACACAGTAAGCAGTAGATGGAAACTGGAAAAAAACAAACATGTTTTCACATTTAATCCAACTTAAAGGAAATAAAAATAGCACATTATGCCCTAATTGAGTGCTGTACAGTCCGCAAATACTATTACAAGGCCGATCAGGATTAGCAGTGGAACATACCTAGTTATCTATTTCTGAGTGCCAAGACTGCTAGCAGTGGGCAACTAAATTTCAAAAGCTGGCAAATCCAGTTGTCTCCTAAATACAGAAAGTACTTAAATCCAGAGCTAACAGAAGAAAAAGACGGATAAAGGGTGCTCTGCATATCACCGAAAAGCTTGTGCACTTTTCAGAATCACTGGCTAGGTTAAACAAATATGCTAAGTAGAGATCAAAACAATCCTTTGATCTGCAGCCTAGTTTCCAGAGGAATGGCTTGGCTGTTGTTGTAAATAACTTGTATAAATCTATATATCCATTTGCCTTCAGGTAATATCAAAAGTGCCAGGGATTCACAGGCAAATACCTTCTGGTTAGGAAATAGATCAGATAAAAGCATATAAATATTTCAGCAACGGTGCACTCTGTCAGTTTGTGTATTACAGCTGAGTTTTTAACCCCATATGATCATTTTACTTGTTTAGTTCAACAGTAGAGACATGAATTAGTAATATTTGATAGGAAAATTACATTCTACCCCTTTCTATTTTGTAGATGGAAAAAATGTTCCTACCTCCAGCATGCCATTCAGGTCAAACACAGTGTAAAACATTGTGCGAAACTTCATACAAAAGAGGTTTGAAGAATCAGAATGCAGAAGCTATGCAACTTGCTGACTAACTTTGCCCTCTGTTTTGATCGAGCACACAAAGAAAAACGCTGTCCATTCAAAACAGACAGCATAACTCTTTTCAGAGAGGGGGGACCGTGAACAAACGAGGCCATGTCCTGGGCTGCAGTCAGCTTCCCGTCAGGCCTGCACAGTGCACGGTGAGGGCTGCAGGGACTGGGACCGGCTGACACCACACTCACGGGCAACAGAACAACTTTTGTGCACACTATCCTGCTCTGAATCTTCTTTTTTCCTTTCTACCCCAAATTGGACAAGTGTGCTTTTTGGTTTTTAGCTTGCTTTTCCTGAGCCCCTTTTCCTGGCTATACTACATTAAAAAAAAATACTGGCATATTTGACAAACTAATACTTTCTGCAAATTTATTTAATACAATTTAAAATTCTTAAACAGTAGCCTAGTATATAATTACCATCATTATAAAGTTCAAATTAGTCACCTGCACTGTAGAGATTTTAACACATCAATATACAACGTGTTATTCCAGTAAAAAAACAGACACAACTATAAATTAAGCACAATTAAAGATATAAATTCAGAGTTGGCAATAATATATTACCAACAAAGCATATTTGAATTTGATATTGTGCTCAGTCATATAAATTTGAGAGCTAATGAATTTAAAAAGGTCAAAACCCCAGCGACACTTGTAAAAGAGTTCTTTAGACTCTTTTAGACTTTTTCCATTCTTTGTGCACCTTGGATGTAAGTGAAGAAACCCATACCACGCTATTTAACTTACACAGGCTGCCCATGTAGCTTACTTACTTTCTAGCCAGCTTAACATAGGCTAACGTGCTTCCTAACTTAATTCAATTTGAAGTAAAATGAGTCAAATAAGAAATTGCTGTAACAAATTTATACTAAATTGATTAAATAAAACCTTACAAACAGGAAAAGACTGAAGAGAGACCGAACAAAAGCAACATTTGTTTAAAAAAAATCTAAAACAGATGAAACAACTAGATATGATATAACCAGCTAACATATCAGACAGTTTTAAAATAAACTGAGATGCTTCACTAACTGACTTATTTATAAATTACTGTTCAAGTATAGACTGAACTTTTTTAAAAAAATAAATATTTTTTTAAGACTGTCACAATATTCATTAAAAAATATATCCCCAGAGTTCCTCTTTATGTGCTATGCCAATGTGAATAGGCCATGTTAGCTACTATAGCAGACAACATGCTAAAAGATGAAAACGCTTTAAAGATCCAGTGTATAGGATACAGTGGCATCTGGTGGTGTGTTTGCACATTGCAGCCAGCTGAACACACCTCGTCTCACCCTCCCCTATGGTGAGGAGGGTGGGGAAAAAAACATGATAGGTCATCTCTAGAAACAGTGTTTTGGGCCGTCTGTTCTAGGTTACTGCAAAACCGTGGCAGTGTAACATAGGAGACTTTGTGGAAGAACAACGTATCAGGTCCAAAGATGGCTCCTTTTAAGTCCAGTGAGAATTGTTTCCATGGCGCATACACCAAAAAAGTTGACTAGCTTCCATGTTTACATCCTGGTTATGCAGCCCAGTGAATATGCACAGTAGTGTTTCTCTCACCTGATCCACCTTTAAGTTAAAGCTGGGCCAAAAGACTGTACATTGCGCTGATCTCAGAGATCATTTTTCTCGACTCAAGAAAAGCTTTATAAATATAATGTCTCCATGGATCAAAAATTTCATAATAGTAAGAGTCATAATTGACCTTGTTTGCAATTCAAAGTGCCCTATCAACAGGTGTCTCTTTTGTAATGCTCAATATAATACATCCATGTGAGGAGCATGCACCATCTTGGACAGCCAGGTAAGGCAAC